>NW_005054343.1:5172340-5172529 GCF_000277835.1 Geospiza fortis
CAACCCCTCAGATTGGATTATCCTGGAAGGGAGAGCAGGTTTACTTTCTTGACACCTTCTTTTCAACCTGAGGTGAGGAAGGGGAATGTCCCCTGACCTTGGTGCCACCCAAGTGTTCTGCACCAGTCAGAGGAGCTTTCCCAGCTCCCAGCAGGGCTGCCCCTCCTCCCTGCTCCAGCCCCACATTCC
>NW_005054343.1:5172539-5181144 GCF_000277835.1 Geospiza fortis
CCTCAACCACACTCTCCTCAGCCATGTTCAGGCACTGCTTCTTCACAAGAAATCGCTCATGTGCAAATCCAAACCTGCTTCTCTGCATGGAGTCCCACAGATGCACTGTCCCAGACCCTGGGACACAGCACCTACATGATAACAGCTAATATGGGAAAAGTATCTTTCAGTTCTGCTTTTTGATGGCAACGTATTTCATTTCACTAATGTTAAATATCATGGAAAACTTCCAAAAACACTTTAAAAAAGCTTTTACCTTTCATAAGGTGTTGTCATAGTGCTTGAGAAATGTAGAAAGAGTACAAAAATGGAAATCTGAAGAAAGAAGAAACTAATCAAACTTCAAAACCATTCTTTTTTGTGCTGCAAAAGGGTTGGGTAAAGCTAACACTTTAACACCTAAATACTATAGAACTGCAGCAAATAGGCTGATTTTGACAGTGACAATACAACTGCAAAATTCCTGCCATTATCTCAAAGCACATCTTGCACTATTATTTTCTTAACAGTTCTATACAGTTTAAAACATCCTCTCTGTTTCCATGATTTTCTTCTGGATTCATACTTCATAAAGGAATCTTTTAGAGAAAGGACCCCCAAAAGCCTGTTTTATCAAATTCTAACTTTTACCATTTCAAACCCACTAATGCTGAAATTTGACGTACAAGCTGTCAGAACAAAAGCCTCTCTTCAGTGCACACATTTTGAAGCCATTACTTTCATTTTTCAAGCAACAACAACAACAACAAAAAAAGGAATACCTTCAGTATTTTTTATGATTCCAAATTTCTTTTTGAAGTTCCTTAAGCCTCAAAAAGGTTTAGTTAAAACAATTTCTATGTTTTTGGGCAGTAAGTTTTTAGTGCCCATTTTTCAAGTGTGCTTTTCTAAATATTCTTTTCTACTGAGATAAAGGTTAAGAGAAGGTAGTGACAAAGACAGTATATGATGGGGAAAAGTATTTCATACACCACTGTGAATTTACATAGAGCTGTCAAATGTGTTATACCAAAAAGGATTCCACTAGGACAGACAAATAACCTCTTCATTCTTGAGCATTAGTCTTATGAAGATGTGAATTTAGATCTTGATTCATTAAAGTGTTAAGTCCATACTTAGGCACGTACAGCTGAGTCTGACTCAAATCAGAGAGGCTGGAGATCAAGTTAATTTTGTACTTACATGAGGATTTTGGTCCAAAAAACCCACAGAGCTAGCACTGAAAGAACAAATTGCCCGTCATATCCATGCTTTCTTTCAAAATCATGACTGCACCACAGTGCCAACACACATACAGCAAGTCCAGATTAACATATTCCCTTGGGAATTTCTGTAGGACTCTAAGCACAGATTACCTGGAGCTTGCCATGAATCTCTATTCACTGGTGACACAGGATTCATATTGGATAGGCACCTCAGAGAAGGAAAGTTGTTCTTTAAACTGTCTCCTAAGCAAAATGTGGCATTTATTTCTTCTGAATTTCAGCAGTGCAGATGATGTAACCCACGATGTTGATCCCTTATGGTACCACTACCCCTTTTGCAGAGAAAATTACTCTCTGTACCACTGCTGCTGTGCAAATCTATGACAAATATTACTTAAATTCATCAATAGCATTCAAACATTTCTTTCAGCCAGTCATGTGAACTGTACTCTTGATTTTCTGAGTTCTCATCCTTCCCTTAAAACTGTTCACCCAGCCTGAGTTCACACACACTCACATTGTCTCAGTGAGTAATTCAGGTCGTTCCATGGGCCACATCGATTCATCAGCAAAACCTTAACGTGAGCTATTTTGAGCCAAAAAATACAGGATGTTTTACTTGAACTGCACAGGCAGCATCTTTCCCAAAACCCCAGCTGAAAGATGCAGTGCTCTCTGTGAGCAGAGGAGTAACAGTCTTACAGCTCCCTACTCACTTGTCTTTCATGGGAAATTCATCCCAAATATCTGCAAGAGAAATTACTCAATACAATACTGCTGCCTGCATCACATTATTTATACTGCAATAAATACAAATCAAACACCACTTTTGATGTAAAAGCTGCCAATTGAGAATTTCACTTCCACATGAGGCTGCTTCCATTTCCTACAGTGATATTAATTTCTAATTTTTCCTCCTGTCTCTGCAATTACTTTTTAAGCTTCTCTATTTCACTTCATAAATCCCACTCATAAGACTACAAGTCACCCGGATGCCATCTGCTGAAAAACAGAGTGATGGAAAGTCTGAATAATACACTGAGTCAGGGTTATAGATGCTACATTTTGACACATTCAGAGGCATAAAGTTGGGGGGAATAGATTAATAATTACTTTACCTGAAACTAAATCAGTTGTTTATTACAGGCCTGACCACAGGCTGAAGCTGGTTGTATAAATACCTTGGTTTGTTCTGATCTAATACAAACACACTGGGTATGCAAATATTCCACACTCCAACAGCAAGATGCTTTTTCTGATAGTTCTTGCTTTAGCATGTCAATCTGAAGCCTTGATTGCTTTTCTCACACTTCTTTGGATGAAAGGACATAAACAGCTATGAAAACCAGTTCTTTAATATGCTACTCTTCAATTCAATTCAAACATACACTTATTGCAAAAAGAACAACATGAACTGAGAAAAAAAAACAGAATGGAGAGCACCATAATGTAATAGCAAATGCAAAGCAATTTTCATTTCTGGATCCTGGAGGATGCATGTACAGAGCAATTTTTCTACTATACAGCAAAAAAGGGATGAGGGGGAGGAGCACATGGGGACAGCTTATGAAGGACTGCTTTTTAACTCAAATACTACATTTTTGCAAGCTTTTAAAAACCACAGCTAATAATTTATATTTGGTATGATGGAGAGTGTATACCTAATATTGCAGAGGACAAAAAGTCCTAAATCTTTCTGGCTTGGATTCTTTGACCTCGAGAAGTTTAGTCTGAAAACATTTGTAACATGATGAAAAGCTTTGTGAGAATGCTAATGCCATTCTTAAAGGGTTAATGATGCCTAACTGATTGGCACTAAAAACTAGATTTCATTTGGTATGGTGACAGGGATACTCTGCCACCAGGAGTATACATTCATGCCCACATTATTATAGGACAATTTAGATCATCTTATTTTAAATTTCATGGCTCTGTAACACAGATGTAAATCAAAGTCAGTGAGGCAAATGATGATTTTTCCATAGTGAGATTTTTATAGTCTTGATCTTGAAAATATGCTTTGGGCCCAAGCTGTCTATCAAAATACTTTGAATTAGCCAAAGGAGTTTGTGTTGCTGCTAGTGTACAATTAGAATCAGAAAACAAAAGTAGAAAGCTTTCAGAACAAGGCATGTTCCATCATTTTTAAAATCTGGGCTATACTAACTATTACTATTTATAAAAGCTGGAGACATGAGGTGTTCAGGTCCAGTTACATGAGAATATTGAAATAGAGACATTTCAAACTGAAATCCTGGGTACACCTAGAATATCATATGCTGTTATTGTGGCTGAAAGCACTGCAGAAGAATACATGTGTTTATTTTGTGTACATGTATAGAGGCACATGTGTTTGTGTACACTTGCACATATAATTTGCTATTGAAGGATTTCAGGTATTTAATTGCATGATAGTAGCACACAGATTCAGTCACATCCAAGAAATTCCTTACTTTAATAAACACACTGTGCACTGACATATTGGTTGTCTACTTTTTTAAACCTGATTTATCCATCACTTCCATTTCCAGATTTGACTTATTGGTCAATTCCTTTCTAACATTTGATATATTTGTTATTTTCTTTTCAAATTTGATTAAAGCACATC
Source organism: Geospiza fortis (assembly GCF_000277835.1). NCBI lineage: Eukaryota > Metazoa > Chordata > Aves > Passeriformes > Thraupidae > Geospiza > Geospiza fortis. The sequence goes on from NW_005054343.1 coordinate 5,176,353, forward strand.
ACACAAGTCTTTTTAGATCTGTTTGTAAATGTTACACATATATCTGGAATGTACATTTAAAATCTTAATTCCAAAACTTTCTTGATTAATAATTCATCTCTTCTTATCTTGGGATAGTCTTTCTTATATGCCAGTATAATCTGAATTAGATGAAACAAGCAATTACACTGGACATAAAATACAGTAAATGTAGCTTTACAATAAATTGCTATCTGTGAAGCTTTAAAGAGAGCCTGGAGATTTAATAAAAAGCATTAACACAAAATAGGGAAAATTTGAGTTCTAGCTTCAACATTTTTATGCTCTAGAGTTACACACTGCAAAGGCAAACAAAAGAGAATTCATGCTGTGCATCTCTAAGTGCCCTGGGAACATCAGAGAGGGAATCTCAATATCTCGATGTAAAAACTTAGTCAGGAAAAAAAGACACAGGGCCAAATCTTTGTGGGAAAAACACAGGCGCAGAGTTCCAGAAAGGGCGCCCTGGTCTGAGTTCAACATCCACTCAAGCCAGAACCAGGTGTAAGATCAAACTTAAACAGGATGAGAACCTGATGGGGTTAGAGACTCCACAGTGAAAGCAGTGAAAGGAGGAGGGTGAGCCTTGACTTTCTGGCCAAGCTCCAGTACAGGTAATTAAATTTTACCTAACTAAATTCCCTCTGCACCCTCAACAAGACACATGTTTGTTATCCACCTCCTAATCTGCCCCAAACTGGGGGCAGGGTTGTTTTACAGGGCCAGGCAGCTGCTGGGTTCCACTGGTGCATGAAGGGAACCATATCCATCCATCTCTTATCTGCATCACAGGGCTGTTTTGAGGGCTATTTAATAAATACCTGGGAATATGAACGACACCCAGGAAGTGCAAAGCACTATTATTTCACACTCACCTCTAAGCAGATCACTAGATAAACCATACAACCTGGGAATTCAAACAGGTACATGAATGGATTTCAGAATTAGCCCCACAAATGGTCCCATCCTGCCCAGGGTTGAGCAGGTCCCAGGAGGAGCTGGGCACCAACCCTCCCCCTGAACCCCAGGGAAATGGAGAATGCTCCTCATGCAGCAGGAGATGCTCACAAAACAGAGTTGCCTTTGAGGGATATCCATTTGTGCTTTAAGACACTTCTATGGTTTTGTAAGAGTTCAGAACAACCACCGCCAAAGTCAAAAGAAGATTTTTCACTGAGTTGGGTGAAAGGAGAAATGGAAGGAGCAGCGTGCAATGGGCAGGGCTGACTCTGAGGCTTTTACACAGTTTCCTTCTATCTACATGACTAAAAGTAAGAAGGGAAGAGATAGAGAGGAGTATGACTTGGAGATGCCAGGGTCGAAGTGAGGATGTATGTCCCACCTCTGGCCCTGCCAAATAAATAAAATAGTAGTAGTAAAACTGGCAGTAAGGAGTGAAAACCTGGCAGTTGTTGCTACAATGCCTTGTTGTTACAACGTAGGGAGATCTCCTCTCTGACCTCTCACAGGACACTTCATGGCAGGAACAACTAGAGCTGCTGGCCTTAGGTGGAACACAGAGCTCTGCATTAAGATCAATCTGTGCTGCACTTGGAAATTCATCTCTATCAGTCATCAACACAAGGAAGGAAGCTGGCCCTGGATGGCTTGATTCCCTTGGTTTCCCTTGACATCTAAAAACCACCATGACGCTTAAAAAAATAAAACCACCATGACACTTAAAAAATAAAATGCAGTCTCAGTTTTAAATGAGCTTCCTTAAAAAGACCTGACCTCAGTGCTGCCAGAGCCCTGGTGCAAGAAGCTGCCAAGATGTCCCCACTGGGAGCAGCATGGCTGTTCCTGTAGTTGTCCCTGACCCTTCCCACAGCAGGCTCCTTCCCTGTGCTGGCTGCAGATCACCGTGGATCCGTGCTCCCAGGAAACACTTTTCCTACCAAGATGCATCTGTGCATTGCCTTTGGGTGTACATCTCCTGCTTATCATGAGTCCAAGCATGATGGTCCCAGATCCTTCCAAAGCCCACTGAAACCATGGAAAAGAGGGGCTGAGCAGGTACCCCCATGTCATGACAGCTCATAGCCCAGAAAGCTGCATCTTGGCTGGTTGACTCATCTTCCTTTGACTGAGTGCAGCTTCCTCCTTTGACTGAGTGCAGCATCTCTTTATGTGGACAATGAGAAAGCAGAGAAAGCTATTTAAATTTATACTTTCCCATATTCAGTTATTAAGCTGAAAATAGGCAGCACTTGCCAAAACATTCTTGGGATGGATTAAATGTTACCATTTCTTTTATCATCCAAAACTCACCAAGTTTCGGGTTTCAGTTCTGGTTGGTTTGTTGGTCGGTTGGAGTTTTTTGTGTTTGTAATTATGGTAATTATATTATTCATCCTTTGGACAAAACAGAGATGTCAGAACTGCTCAATAAATCTATGTGCTTCTGTATGTAAAAACCTAGTGTAGCATAACAGAAGCATGCAAACATAGCATGAAAAAAATTTATTAATTCTTTTCTAGAAAAACTAACAAAGCAGAAGTTGCCTGTTTCCCACAGCCAGGCACCTTGAATTTGGTGAAACTTAATTACTCATTTCCCATAAGGTAGAGCAGCCTATTTCCTGGCCCCATAAAGATCTGAATGAGGGCAAACCATTCCCACCAAATGTCTTCAATCTGAGGGCTCAGAAGAGGACACCATGAGATAAAGGACATACCTACACCTCTGAAGAGGGGGTTCATTACCATGTGAGTGAGCGGGCAGATGTCAAAGGGTGAGAGCAGCAATGGCCTCTGGATGTTCACTAACATTTTTTGAAATGTCTAAAATGATCTTGAGCTCCCTAATTTTCATATGAATCCAGTAATGACTTCCTGTCCTCCTCAACCATTCCAAAAGTCAATGCTATGCTGTCCAAGACAAACTACCCTCTCAAGAGGAATTAGGAAAAGACTTATGCCCCAAGTGAATAATATTCAGCCCCCTCTTACTTTCCCAGCAGAGCTTCCCCTCTCTTTTCCACTCTGCCAGCATTTCCCACACAGCACAAATCCACATGTGAACGTTTCACACAGCAGGGAGCCAGTTCTCACACCAGCAAATGCCAAACCCTCCAGAACCCTTAAAACAAACACAGCACTGTTTGCATCCTGCACTTGTTGAAATGTAAAATGGACCTGATACCTTGGGTTTCAGCTGCTGGCTTCTCTCTGAGACAGAGTTTCAAGACAAAGAGGTTACGTGTGGCTACAGCATGGAAGTGGTTTCAGTGAGGTTTTTATACAACCTAGTTCCCACCACAGCTCAGAGAACATCCCTCAGTTTCAGAGGTGTCTGCTGCTGGTGTGGGTGGCTCGGACAAAAGATGGGATCTCATTTGTGCTGACTGGGTTTCCAAGAAGTGGTTTACCACTTACACTACCCTGCAAAGCTTACTGTGTTTCCAGCAGAGAAATGCAGCATCGGAGCCATCGGCTGTCACCGCTCACATGTGACCGGAGCTCTGAATGTGCTGCCACGGGAAACTACAAAATTACCCTTTCCAAAAGTGGACAGAGCGTATGGTGTTAAGCAAACATTGTGTTGAAACAAACAAGCAAACAAAGAAACAAGCAAAAAACCCAAATCCAACCTGTATCACCCACAAAAAATATCCAGAACAACTCCCCCACCATTACAGCTATTGGCTCTCACTCTGTTCACCTATTGCTGCACACAGGGCATCTACATCTAGAGGAAAACAAGGAACAGATGTTGGTTGATTGAAAAACTTGAGCCTTCCATTGTTTTATTGACTTGTCACCACAGAGAAATTTGCTTTAATTTACTTTAAAAGTAAATGACTTGATCTTCATAAAACTGGTGGTAAGTCACAGTTCTTAATGAGGACGTTAAACAAGGATTCTGTTTAACAACCAGAGGCACCAATTCCAAATGCAATGCCTATTTGAACAGACACATCTATCTTCTCTTTTGAAACACTCTGGTTTATTTTCAAGATGTTCAACATACCCAGGGAAAAAAAGAAGCCTTTGAGTCCCTGAAAGCCTATGCTAAAACTTAAGGGTTTTTTTTCCCCTTCATGATACTTGATTGTACCAGATTGTGTACCCAGTAACTTCTTTTTTTTTTTTTCTTTATTCCTGAATGAAGTAATTAATATCTAAATAGAGATCTTTTGAACTCTATTGGCTTCAAGATAATCTAAAATGTAACTAAGGAAAAACGTGAAAGAAGGAAAAAAATGCCAGGAGTTCAGGGGCTTAAAATCAGGAAAATACCTTCAACTTTTTTTAACATAAACTACCAGATACTGCCAGCCCCACATGCAAGCCTTGATGTTTTTGAGATATTTGGTTCATGTCCCCAGACCCAAACTCCAGTATTGCCACTCCAAATCAAACATCACTGATGACTGTCAGTGGGAATGGTGTCTCCTAGGCAATGGAAAGTGAAAGGTCTCCCAGACCAGCTGAAGGCTGTAGGAAGGTTCATGATCTTTTCCTGGTCTTTCTTTATACTACAAAATTCACACGACTATGCAAGAAATTTTAGCTGCACCTTTTTGGAAGCAATTTGCAGTTTACAAGTTACAGCTCAGGTGACAGCTGAGTTTTCCACCAACTAAATAGGCCACACTCTCTGCCTTGGTCCCAGGTTTTGTGCAGAAGATCTGGAGGAAGACAAAGCAATGGTGGACCAAGATGTACAAAGATGCCCGAGTGATCTCTGCTTCTGCAAAAGCAGCTGGTGCTGCTCTGAGGGAGAGACTGTGAGACATGGTGGTGGGCAGGAGCTGGGGAGAGGGAAAGA
>NW_005054343.1:5181154-5194765 GCF_000277835.1 Geospiza fortis
CACTAACACACCCTGCTATTGCCCTGCACTGATTCCTTATGGCTGATGGGGAAAAAAAGGGTGTAAATGGACATCTCTGCACTTGCAAACTTGATCTCTTTCCACATCACACCCTCCAAAGGTTGGGTGTTCTCACGAGAGTGATGCTTACGGCAGCATTCAGCCAGAACAGTCATGAACCACTGCAGCACAGAGATGCAAAGCTCTTTCACACATGTTCAGGGAGAGAGGGAAGGAAAAAGAAAGAAACAACTGATCTCCATGTTTGAAGTGACAGAGTAGAGTGGAGCGTGGGCAGTGGGAAGTGCCTGTGCGGCCAAGACATCTGTCCCAACCCCGGCACTTGCCCAGTGTCTGGTTCAGCACAGCCACAGCATCAATAGTGGAGCACCACTTCTCCTGTGGTTCAAAGAAAATGCTCTCATCATCACAAGTCCTTCTTCCTGCAGCTCCCTGCAAATCTCTCATCCAGGCACAGGCAAGCCCTCAGCAAACTCCAGTAGCCTGAGAAGAGCTGAGCCCGAGGTGTTAACGGCTGTGACTGTAATGCAGTTAATTTAATTGGGTTGTCCATCCTTGATATTTGCAAAGTCCCTTTTAAATGTTAAAACCTTTTTTAAACAACTGAGTTATTATTTTCTCCTGAACTTCATTTCCATTTTAATGCTGATGTTCACTTTCTTTTGCAAATTGAGTGAAGGTAAAACTCTTCCTATAATATACTGTCCTTTTGAAAAACTTATTTCCTTTTGGTGCAGTTTCAAACAGATAGAGCTGTAATGGCCAAAATAAATTTTATCCCAGAAATACAGAAAGCTAAAAGTTAAGCTTAACTTATAAACCTTTTTTAAGAGAGACAAAATCATGCCAGCCTTATCACCATGACAGTCACAGTTGTTTAGATTTATTAGGCAATGGTAATCAGGCTATACAATAAATTCGCTATAGTAATGCATTAATCACTTTGCAAAGAAAAATGAACCACTGAAAGGAAGACAATACATTTCCCTCTCTCTTCTTTCCCATGGTAAGAACTGGTCCCTAACTCCATTCTTTAAGGAAGGAAGCATATATTTTCTCTTCTGCTGCTACATCTATGACTTGAGCTAATGGCTCAGCAAGGTCATTCTCATTTTGCTTTCTACATAACAGAGTTCTGTGAATATTTCTCAACAAGATCTTCCTTTAGAGCTAGAAAATACTTAGTGTAAAATATTTACTTGATTTGATTGCTGCTTTCCCTGATTCTGCATACGCTCTCATCGTGTACAGAAAGTTCATACTTTTAGATGTGACAACTTTTTAAGTTGATGAGGTGATCACTGGGGGCATATGGATGTCCAAAGCAGTTTTACAAGAAAGGGGATGTGTACAATGCAAAGTAGAGGTAGAACCTCAAAGAAGAAAGAGATATTTGTATCATAAATGGAAATTCTTATCTTCCCCTCATAAAAGTACATTATGAGTATGAATACACCAACTATCACCCTTAAAAATCTGTCAAATTTTACCTCCAGAAGTGGCACCTGGTGTATTTTAGTGAGGTGGCAGTGTGTGTACATCTGCTATCACTTTTCAAGGCATGATTTGGTTAAGCCTTCAGTTAGGAAGCCAAAATCCTACAAAACTTAAATCCACCTCCAGGAGATGCTGCCTGGTATTCTGCCATGCACATTAATCCCACTGCAGAGCAATCTGTGCCAGCACATCTGAGAAGAAAAGTCCCTGGGGAATATTTACTCACAAGTAAATACCTTTGGTTTGCTCCAGCATATCTCCCTACCAACCTCTTAGGGAAGAAACTGGAAGTCAATGAAAGAAACAGAATTAGAGGGTTCTGTTTTCCCTCTTTTTTTTTTTCCAAGGAGCAAAGAGAATCTTCACTGAAAAAGCACAAAATGTATTTTTCAACTTTTAAAAAACCAACTTAGAGCCAAGAGCAAAGTCCACCCAGATGGCCAAGAAATTCTCTTTGGTTCACCTTCATCTGTGGCATTTTGGGGCAAACTTCCTTCTGTCACAATGGAAAATCTGATCTACCCAAACTGAAGGGGAGCAGCCATACCAGCAGAGGGAAAGGTGGTGTGCAGGTGGCTGTAGCTGCTCAGCTGCTTTCAAAATTCATGAAACCTGTGGGACAGATTATGCATGCAGCACCTTGAACACCCCAAGGTGTAACCTACAACCACAGAGGCAGAATCCTATCTCCCATTCTTACTTTCATATATAAAATTATAAAATGTTAAAGCATGTTTCCTGAAGCCTGTCATTACACTCTGGCTGCACATTGCACTACAATATTCCTGTTACCAGGGTAAATTCATGGGGAGGCTGCAGTTAACACTCCCAGGTAAAGAAATGCTCTGTACCCTCCACCCTGCAAAAGACAGAATATCAGAGTGAGAATTAAATTATTCCTCTTTTAGATGCTGTAAAGCCCGCAGGCAGCATCCTCACAGTCCTTTTCAACACAGGTAAATTGAATTCCAGCAAGTTTACTGCATGCAGACTCTTCAGACAAGATATTAAATAACAATGTCATGACCATAACCTATGAAGAAAGACTAGAGAACGTGGAGCTGTTTAGTCTAGAGAAAAGGACACTGCTGCAAGCCATAACAACAGCCTTCAGATATGCAAAGGGTGAGAGCAAAGAGGAAAAGAATGGGCTGTCCTTGGTGTGGGGACATGAGGGACCTGAGCTGTGGGTTAGAGGATGGTGAAGGTCTGCCAGGGAGGCTCCATGGACGTGTCACACTCTCCATGGGGGGCTCAAACAACAGGTTATGCAAATATCCATCAGGGATAATGTAAGCCTGCCTCATGGCAAAGGGATGGATTACATCACCTCCTGAGACTCCTAAAAACCCTGTTTCACTTATGATTTTATATGGCCGAGCCCCCAAGGGTAATTTGCCCCACTGCCCAAGCTTTTCCTTTATCTGCCCAGGGCTGGTGTATTAGTTCTTCCCACCAGCCAATTACTTGATTTGGGATGTGCTCATATAAGTGAAAAGGCTGATGACTGCAGGGCAGTCAGGCAGCAGCATGTGCTTACACTGCTCAGATCCATCACCTAATTCTTATGGAAATAAGCAAATGAATGGGAGGGTGGTTGGTGTAGGAATGCAAGAATTTGGGCCAAAGTTCGAGGGTTGCTTTTAGATAAATTGTGCTAAAAATATGCAAATAATTCTAAAATTTTGTATGAATTTGTCTGCCGTCTTCAAAGATATTTGTCTTTCTGCTGTTTGAGGGAAAGTCTGAACAGGGCCTGCTGCTTGGCTGTCCTGTATCCCCTCTCTTGGAAAGGATGGGATGGGCATAGGAAGGGCAGCAGCCCCAGCCTGCATCCAGGTCCTTTCCCTGCTTGCTCCCTGAGCTGCAGGTGTGTAAGGAATCGATGCTGGCTGCATCCCTGCAACTCTGGGAAGAGGTGGGACAGCTCCACAGGACCCGCAGTGAGGGATCCTGTTGGAAGCAAAGCGAACTGTTCCCCTGCAATAGCACCCACGGGCATGGCAGGAGGAGCTGGCCTCGGGTAGACCTGAAGGAAAGCCTTGCAAAAAGCAGCTCCCGAATCCATGCAAGGCTGAAAAGCCCCCAAAGTGAGCACGTGGGACACTGAGAGGGGATGTGCTGCAAGGAGACCTGGGACACTGAGAGGGGATGTGCTGCAAGGAGCACCGAATCTCCAGATGTGTGACAGACACCCTCTGACAAGCAGAGCTTGCTATGGTGGAGGAAGGGGAGAATTTTGTGTTTGACTCTTGTTTTCTTGAATTAAATTAAATTTTAAAATGCATAAATCTTAAAAAAAAAAAATAAAAACAAGAACCAATTGCTCTTACACTTTAGCCTTCCCAGTTTATTTTCTTGCAAACTTTTTTCTGCCATACATGCCACGATATCCCATAATCTGAAGTTTTCTGGCACATTCTCTTGCCAAACCTGAATTTTTATGTGGCAAATTAAATTAACTTTCTCGATTGAAAACTGGGAAAACTAAAAGTGTATAATAAATTGCAAGAACTGCTTAAATGGATAATATATCAATAAATAATCCTTGCACATAATCTGAAAACCATTAGGTAGTTGGAGTGATGACTGATTTAACACTACCCATTTAGTGTACCTGTGATAATGTGTTATTTAAACTCAAGATTTTATATTAAATACAATTCAGACTAAAATATTAATTTGGAAATAATTGTATAACTTGAGGGATTTTTTCCTACACTTTTTTTAAAAAAAGATTTAATTAAAAACACAAGATGAAATAAATATTTCAAGGCAACCAGCAACGAAATGGGAAAATACCATGTGTTTGGAGTTTTAGTGCCCTCTGAGTGCTGGAATTTATTTGCAGCAAGCAGAAAATAGACAGCAAGCATAAAAATTCAGCAGATTCCCGCTAGTAAAATTATTTATCAAGCTAACAAGGGAGGAACCCTTCTAGTAGCAACAAGCCAGCAAGGAAAAGACGTGCCTTTATATTTTACCTTTGGGTTAGCACACTAGTAAAAATGCCAACTGACAAGCACTTCACATAAACATTTCTTTCTAAATGAGCTGCCTTGTTAGAAAAAAATCTAAGCAAAGGAGCAGTACAGTCAACAGACAGAAAAAACCCCAGGATGAATACTACATTGCTGCACATTACAGGAAAATATAAATAAAGACATAAAAATAATGTTGATGCATAAATGACTTTAATGAATTAACACTTTATTTTGCATTTAAATTAACTACTTGGGCTATAAATCTATCTTAGCTTCAATCCTTCCAAGAAAGAATACATGGCAGTTATCTATTATTTACATCTTTCTTACCTCTGGAACTAAACGTATGCACACACACTCAAAAAAAAAAAAGAAAGAAGTGTGAAATATGTGTGTGTGTGTGTATTCATTCACGTGCTGTGCTACTCAAGCCCCACTGCAATATTTATCGTATACTTATTTTACGACTGAAGCCCTGAAGTAGGTTTTACAGTTTAGTTTAACGATACCAAACTTTGATTATAAATTATAAGTGGCTTTATTGCAGCCTGAAGAGGCAAAAAATTTGGAGACACTTGATTGCCTGATCCCAATTAAATTTTAAAGAAATAGTAAAGCGACACACATTGGCTGAATAGCTGAGCTCCAAGGAGCACTGCAAATTACTCCTGCTGGCTGTGCAGCAGGGCTAGACCCTCCCAGGACTTCTTTGCTAGAATGAACATTTGACAATTGTCAGCAAGCTTTAAAATAAAACCAAACTAAACAAAAGAAAAGAAAAGAAAAGAAAACAAAAAAGCCAAGGATGGTTCTCAAGCATTATTATTTTCATTGCGGAAAAAAAATAGCTCGTGGGAGGGTAGGGGGCAAGATCAGACTCAGCATTTCAGCTGCTTCTGTAACTCAGGAAGTAAAACCTGCCACAACTGTTGACAAAGAGAGAAAAAAAGAAAAGTTTTACACTAAACGGAGCAGTCAGAGGGAAACACAGGTTGGAGCAGCATTTCTGACTGATCTCACATGATTTTCTGGACACAGTAGTAAGACAGACCCTGCATTACTCACTCAGGACTCCGAAGGCAAACAAGAAAGATGGGGAAAGGTAGAGGGGAAAAAAACCCAAACTAAAGTGAAAAAAAGGAAAAGTCTGTTTAGAGCTTTTGCTCCCCTCAAAGCCTGACATTCGTCTCGCCTCTGCAGCAGCTCACAATGCAGGGAGGGAATGCAGCGTCTCCCACTCCCTGCTCCAGCACCCCAGGGTGCTCCAGCCAACCCTGGGCATTGCAGGGGCTGAAGGAAAAAGTCTCCAGCTCCCAAATTCCAGCCCTGGGCCCGATCCTGCATTCTTTGCACACCCAAGTCCTGCAAAAACAATGGAATTTTTGGATGTGCAGGAAATGCTGAAGTGAGCTGGCATTTGTTAGCTGCTGATGGATTACATTAATATGAATATTTGTCTGTAGGGGACAAACACTTTTGAGAAGTGAGCACAACATTATGAGCAAAACATCAGCAGTAATAACAAAAAAGGATAGAGAGAAGCATCATTGATGTAAACCATGAAATAAATAATATATGTCAACCTTTATGTTTCTTGCCTTTGATCTGGGTACAGCTGACATTAAGTCCAGGAACTGATACCTTTTTAGCTGAGAAGACACAAGATGTCAAGTTATATTTTTTAGTGCAAGGCCAACACATGAAAACAAAGCTAAAGGAGTCGAAGAAGTGAGCATAACAAAAAACACAGAGATTATCTCTTGTCATGGAAAAGAAAATGATCTGAGTTTCCATGGAACCTGAGTGGTTAATATAATACTGTCTTCACTTTGCCACTCTCTCCTTATTAGAATATAATTTGGGTCCAAGTAATATGGAAAGAGTTTGTTCCTGTGCACAGCAAGGGAGTGCCATGGGTACAGCTGCTGCAGAATCAGGACTACAAATGTACTGACGAGCTTATTCCTCATTCCCTGCCTCCCTCTTGTTTTAACTCTCTTGTAAAGATGTTTGAAAGTGGAAGCTGTTTGGAAGCGCACATAAAAGCATCCATTAAAAGGCATTACATTACAACTCCATTGGATCCTGCCCAAGTGATCCAGAGGCAAGCTGGAGCATCACCACAGATCCCAAGGAGGCTATTCCTGCCTTGACTTCGGTGGCACCAAGTAAATCTGGTCTTTGTTTTACTTTCTTTCTGCTTTCTACTAGCACGAGCCCTCTGGTATGGGACTAAGCCCAGAGCCTCTCCATCAGCTCCCCCATGCTGCTGAGCATTTACACCAGGTAATAGGAAGCAGAATTTGGCCCTAGGTGTGTACACTGAAGCTGAAGTTGGGTTAGTAGGCTGTTGCTATCCACACTTTCAGCTGTTGCTGGTTAAAACCACAGCCAGAAGATTGCAGAAACACAGAAGTGCCACCTCTGATTTTCTCCTCTTTAAAACATGCACCTCTCCCCAGAAAAATTGCCCTTCCTCTGGGAGACTCAGGATGTGCTGCCATGCACCTCTCTCCTTTACAGCCTGGGCCCCTTAAGATTCCCAGGCCTTCACACCCCATTTCCTAATTTAGCCTGGGTCTGAATCTTGGTGCCTGCTCCGGGCTGTGCTGCAGCAGAAGGGCCGGGGAGCGCGGCTCTGCCGTCAATAACCTGGCACAAAGGCCCTGCACAAGCCGAGCCGAGATTTAATTACCTATCACTGCTCACAAAAGCTCTCTTTATTTTGATTAACTTTGAGGGAACAAGGTTCCCCACCATCAGAGTATGTTTAAGTAATTATGCAGTACAGACTAATATGCCTGAAAACACAAAAAGAGGGGGAATAGGGAGAGGGGAGAGAAGAAAGGGAAGACATGAGCTCAGCCTTACTTCCCAATTTAAACTAGGAATGACCTCAGGGTCAATTTTTCAGAGTATCTCAGATCAATTCAATTCTCACCTCCGCTGCCTACCTGCTAGCAAATGAACTTACTGTGCCATCCAATAGACAGAAATGACTAAAAGGAAATCGCATTTAGCTGCATCTGAATAACCATGGTTATTAGATGATGCGTGCAGAGGAAAAATTACCATTTCCCTTCTCCTTCTCCTCCTTGTGATTGTCATTCTCACCTCACTGGTGATTAAGATGTAGGATGCTCTCGCAGATTGTTAATTAGGTGTTAATATCTGCAAGGGGCCACAGCAAGCTCCTACACCTGAGGTCATTTCTCAGAAGTCAGGCTGTCTCCGGTGACAATACCTGTAATTCCCATAGCTAGTTTGATTCCCACTCAACAGCTGGAGCTAGTGTTTCTTTCATGTCTGGTTTCATTTCCTATCTGAAATTATATGAGTGCTAATATCTTTATTATCTTTCCCACAGAAGTGCAATGCTGGAGCATGGCACAGCGTGTTGTTCATAGGCTTTCTTTTCTTTTTCTTTTTTTTTCTCACAGCATTTTCAAAACATTTCAAGCAAAAATCTTTATAGTTAGCAAATTTACAGCTGACGACTCCATTATGGTTCAGGAGGGGTAGAAGGTAGGAGGGAAACAATAATAATTTGGGGATGGAAGAAAAGAAAAGCTGCACAACTGCCGAATGATAATGGCTCGAACCTTGGGAAAAAAAGGTAATGGCAGGAAGGGGAGGAATTACAAGGACAGTGTGACCTCTGCATGCCTTGCAGGTGCACAGGAGCTATTCTGTACATAGAGGTATTAAAGATATATTGTCTTTAAGAGAGAGATGGGGCACATAACTGATTTTGCCTACATTTTGGCACGTTCAAAATCAGGGTAAAGTTATGTGTGATTCAGAAAATGTCCAGCTCCCAAAGCACCTGATCTTTGTAATCCTGGCCCAGTGAACTCAGGAGAATAAATTCCCATCCCAGTAGAAATGGTGCGTGGGACCTGGGCAACACCAGTGATTTCTCATCCCAGAGTATGAAGTAAGGTAAATGACAAGTACTTCAATAAACCAGTTTTCATTAAAGGGCTTCAAGGAACATTACAGCTATTTTTTAACTCCCACAAAAGCCTAGAAGGTAAGAATTAATTATCTAGGTTTATAACTGTGTAAACTGAGATATAAAGAGATCAACGGTAACAGACCTTTAGAAGAAACCTCAGATAACAAGTTTAAAGTGCTTCAGTATTTTGCTGAATCTAGAATCAAATAAGTGGGTCAAAGTCTCACAAGTGAGTCAGACTGTGACTCCCAACTCCCGTTTTCTTCACTCTCTAAACATTGTGACTATATGTGGAGCTTGAGAAGTAATTTTATATGTGGGATGTTAAATAAGTACTTTTCCTGTCTCATCAATCTCCTGTATTTTGGTACAGTGTGAATCATTTGGTAAGTGGCACAAATTAGAAAACCCAGGAGACATGTTAAAAATATAACTTTTTTTTTTAGCACTTAAAATTCTTTATTAGACCTAAACAACAGCAAGAGCTACATCATCAGAAAATATTTTAGAGCTTACTTTAAACACAGGGAAAAGTATTAAATTGACTTGCCTGGGAATTTTAGGGGAGTAAAAGCTGTTACATATGGAATATACTTTCTCTTCACTCATAAAGATTTGAGACATTTTCATACTTCAAGTTCACAGGAATGAACTAGAAAGGCATTTGAGGCATAGTAAAATCCTGCTTTTTATAAACACTCAAGAACTTATTTTTTACCTGCGCAAAATGATCTGTAAATTGTACTAAATATGCTTGGGGAGAGGAAAGGGAGGGGGAGAGGTTACTCTGAATTTTTTAATCAAGATTAACATATTGCATCCCATTTTATAAAAAAAAAAGATTCTCATTTAGGCTTAATACAGCACATCTGCTTGAAAAATACATACAAGGCTCCCATTGACTGCTGTGGGAAGTTTGCCAATAATATTTCATGGAAGTTATCTTGCTATCAGCCTCAGAAAATAAAGACATTTTACAGGGAGTGTTAATTCAACAATGTAAAGTTAAAAATAACTTGCTCATGCACAAAGAAATTTGATTGTTTTTACAGTTCTCAGATTTAATTTTCAATTTTATCAGATGTACAGTCTAGGAATAAAAACAAGATCTAATTTCCAGTGAAGTTGGGTAGTTTGATATCCCAGGCCACGGCCATGAGAAGAAAAATGATGTCATGAACAGACAGACTCAACTGCACATCAAAAATACACGTGAATAGTATGAGAATGCAAAAGATCTTGCACAAAACACAAATCTTTTTTAAAAATGCATGTGCAAATGCAGGAATAGCAGTGAAAAGTAAGTAAATGTGTATTTTCAGAGCACCATGATTTCCCCTGTGTGAAAAGTCTTAGAGGCAAACTGGAAAAATACATTTCTGTTCTTTACTGCTCCTTATTCTCCCCTTAGTTCAGGTCTCATCCATATGGGGAAATTAGGAAATAAACTATACTGCAGTGCTAGTCATTGCCTGGGTGGACACTCCTACTCTAGAATGAGAGTGGATTTTCCTGGTTAATTTATTTTATTTTGAAAGCAGCTTAGCTGTACTAGGGAAGGGGGAAATCCACCCTTACTCCCAAATAAGAACATCCATCCTGGGAATTCACAGCTCAGCTACCTCCGTATAAGTTCAGATTTTGCTCTTTATTTTACAACCTCCCCTGTAGATATTCCTTTGTGGTGGAAGTGTGGGCCTCAGGAATTAAAGGGTGATTTTACCAAAGGCTTCAGTGGGGCCAGAAGCCCATTCAGGATCTCTCCTCTCACCTGGGATGTAGGTAGGATGCAATTTAGATCCCAGGGTCCATCATTGCCTCATCCTGCCCTTGGAGCTCTAAAAAGGTCCTTCAGAGCCTCTTTGAAAACTGAAACATTGTTACACACAGCAGTTAGAAAATCAACGGATTTTTTTCTTGCCCTTTTTAAGAAAAAACCTGGCTACATATTTTATGTCAAAAGTAAATTCTACTTTCCAACATCATTCTGATCAGGAAATACAGGGATATTTTTTTCTTATTTGTTCCATGACATTGGAGGATGGAAAAGCTTTTCTGCACCAAATAAAGCACAGTGAAACTCACCTGGGGTTATGTATGTATTGTAAGGGATGTTAGCTGGTGCTGCTGGAATAAGACAAAACACAGCCCTTGCAAAATAACAGTTGTTTTGTAAAACACCACAATGGACCCTTAGTGGTATTTTATGGGGTAGCAACTAATTTTGTTGCTGGTATAAGAGTGTATGTCATAAACACAAAATTCA
Source organism: Geospiza fortis (assembly GCF_000277835.1). NCBI lineage: Eukaryota > Metazoa > Chordata > Aves > Passeriformes > Thraupidae > Geospiza > Geospiza fortis. Next base: position 5,191,881 of record NW_005054343.1, read on the forward strand.
TCCTGCAGAGCTTACTCTGAAAGCTGTCAGAAGTGGGAGGACATGGAGTGACACCAGTGCTGGCCTCCACCACCCCTGCTGCAGCCTGACCTGCCAGGGACATCATGGTGAGAACCTCTTAACCAGCAACCACCAAATATTCCTGTCACAGTCATTAAATAAATGGCCCTGAAATCCTTAAAGTTTGCCAGAAATAACATAATTCCTTCAAAGGAGCCAAGTTAGTAAGTCAGACCGTGGATACTACTGTCCACTACTATAAATGTACTTAAATTCCCCCAACCAAGCCACCTCCATGAATATCAAGTGAGCTCTCCTCCAGACAGCGTGGAGGATCGGAGTTTTCATATCTAAGCTTATTATTCCTAATATCACAGAGACACTTCCCTGAATTGTCCTTCTCCTGCCCAAATTCCCCATCTGACCAGATGTCTTTCTCTCTCTTGCTTTCACCTGTCAATCATGTTCACAGCTGAAATTTGATTTCTCTCCCAACAGTAACCTTAGATGAAATATTACCATAGGGGTCAGAACTGCCTGAACCTTGCCGTAAAAGTTTGTTAACTCTTCCAAGACCCACGAGCTATTTGCTTAAAATTAACAGACTTTGCTGCTGATTGTTTTGTGGGGTTTTTTTTTTGTCTATAATATGGGAAAATATAACCACAAAATACTAAGGGAAGACACAAAGAATTGTCCCAGAGAACAGCAGGCTAAGCAAGTCTTGAGATCACAAGTGTCGATAAGGGAAAAATATTTGCTTTTTTATTATATCGATAAAAATAATAAATACCACTAATTTATATAAATCTTATAGTCACATATATGAATTACAGGAAGCATGGCAGATTTTACTATGGGATTATTGAAATTAGAAATGTTTCCCTAGGAGCAAGTTGATTAAACAAGTGCTGCACCTTTGCTATTAAAATACACACTTTATGTATTTACTTCAGCTGATAGCAACTTGGCTCTATTCTTGCAAAAAAAGCATATTGCACTCTAAATTTTCACAAAAAAACACAAGTGGTCTGGCTTCCCTCTCATTTACAGTGGTGAAAAACAGAAAAAAAAATGCAATGCAGGCAAAACCCTATCCAGGGTGTTCCTCAGGGAAGTAAGAGGAGCATCAGGCTTAAAATGAACATCCTGTAGTGTTTCTTGAGAAATCTATTCCTACAGCCCATACACAATCAAAAACTCCTCTCAATTCCATTTAATGTACAGGCTACAGCACCAGTTACATCCTCCCCATCCTCACTTAAATTTTTATAAATCTGTTACTTAAATTTATTTTCAAAATTAACAAAGAAATCTATTATTTTAATTTATTATTTACATTTCTTTTAAAAGATAAAAAAATAAATCTATTATTTAAACAAGCTTAATTCCATGAGCTAATAAAATTCAGCTGTTTCTAACAGCACTTAACCGTTGATCAAAGCGTGGCAGGCTGTACGGCAGGCTGTGTTCTTAAACTAAAATAGGAGGTTTCATAAAAAAAATTCACACAGGAATCTGTCATTGCAACCTTGGTGCTCATTTAACCCACTTAGTATTTTTATAGTCAAGGTCAATAAAAGTCAGATTCCATGGAAAAAAAAAATAAAGTGCCTGTTTGAGTCTAGCAGGGGAAGGGATTGAAAGTTTTAATTCCCACATTTTCATTAGCAGCATATTTTTTAGTCAATGTTGACAGATTGAATGAACATGAATTTCCAGAGGAAAGCAGTGCTGTGAATTAAACTCTATTGTAATTTGTAAGTACTGAAGTCATCTAACACAGACTCCTGATTTTCATCAAGATCTGAGGGAGATCTTCAGAAGACCCATCCTTAATCCCTGTAGCTGATGTCTGAACGCTAGCATTTGAAGAAAAAGAAAGAAAACATTTGCAAAGGATTATATATGAGGTGTGGGACACGAGAGAGCAGCCTGGCTGACAAAAGTACAAAGCCCCATCATTACAAGTGGTTCTTGTAGGCACCTGAAATCAGCCTCACCCAAAAGCCCAGGAAACTGCACCACAGCCTGTCACTGGCTCCCCAGGGCTGAGCAAAAAGCACCATCTTAGCAGCAGAAAACAAAGCAGAGAAATTACCACCCCTGCTGAAATATGGCAAATTGCTAATGAAAAGGAAAACATACCTTTTATTTTTGACCTCAGGTAACAGGGATTTTCACATCACCGTTGTAGATGATTCTCTCGGGTACCTAATTTAGTAAATATATTAAAATAAACTATTATTAAAAGGAATATTTAACATCATAAAGCCTGTCTGTTGTGCCACTATGGTACAGAATAGAACCTTTTATATGCAAATCCTAAATTAAATTTAGAAAGTCTCTTGTACTGTTTATTAACTCTGGCTGAGTGAAGAAGAAATGAACACAGTTTGAAGTGAAACATTTCTAGCTCACACATTTAGCATTTACTTCACATTAATAACAGGAGATTCTTACTGACAAATTACCTTAAGAACACGTATTTTTGCCTCACCAGTGAATATCAGTTTCTAATATCTGAAAGTGTGTAGCTTTCTGCATTTCTTTCTTAATGATTGTTATTAGCTGCACTAATGTAATTGGCAAAATAATAATCAATTTTTGTACACAGTCCATTATTTTCAAGACAGTAGTTTAATAACAAAAGCAGAGCTGTCATTTCCCCCTGCAGTTACTCACACTGTACAAATTCATCCTGTCAACACATATTTAAAACCTAATTTAAAAAAAAATCGGCATAGAGTGAATCTTTGTACAATAAGTGAGATAAGTCAGTGAGTCAATCCACATTTCTTAAATATGGATATTTTGTTGTGTCCCTTACAATCAACTTTCCCTCCCTGAGTGTGCATGCACAGACACACACATGTATTTCCTAT
>NW_005054343.1:5194776-5197063 GCF_000277835.1 Geospiza fortis
CCGTGCATTTAGTGGAAACGTGCAGCATAATCAGAGCAAGAATAAACCACAAGCCCGATTGACTTGAATAAAAAAAAAAAAAAGCAAGACAAACTGTAGGCGCTTTTCCAGCATTTTGATTCCAGATTAGCTCTGCAGCTCTGGAAACAAAAGTGAGCACATTTAGAGCCAGCTGAATGATCCCTGTCCCACATCCCACCCCAAGTTCCCCACTCAAAAGAACCCACCCCTCTTTGAAAGGACCCCACAGGCCACTGAAAGAGATATTGCCTTCTAGTTTTGGTTTGATTTTTTCTTTCAGGTTTGGAGTTTGTTGTTTTGTTTTTTGGGGTTTTTTTGTTTGAGAAAGGGGACAGTGCTTAGATAAATGCAATACTTGGCACCTGGCCCGAGATCTCTAAAAGCAAACAACTCCTGTGGACCTTTGGTGTCATTTTTCTCAGGACGACCTCTCCTTTCATGCCAATCGGTTAATTCATGCTGTTATTAATGCAGGGGGCTGAGAGGAACAGGTACTCAAGCCTCACACCTGAGGAGCATCTAGAAACTGATGTGGTCAGCCTGCTTTCAGTCTTTGCTGTGGCCATCCCTGCCCTAAACCCACAACCATTCCCAGCACAGCACACCAGGAACACCAACCCTCTTCCACTGACAAGGTGCATTGCTTCACTTAGCAGCTTTATTTAACTATCAGTTTATTAATAAGGAAAGAGTCAAAGACAGTAAGAGAGCGTGAAGGCAACCAGAGACACTAAGCAGATTTATTAATTTAAGAAGCCTGATCACTTTCCTTCATTTTATCTGACAGAGTTGGTGTAAGACAGTTATACTTCAATAAGTTCTCTACACTATACTGTGCTATTTTAAAAGGATTTCACAATAAAGGAAGCTGAAAGACTGTGCACAGTCTGGAGACCGTATCTGGTGTGACATGAATATAGTATTTTAACCAGATTTAATCTTACAGTATTCCCTCCTCTACAATGACTTTGCAGGAGGAAACCCTACGGAAAGGAAAATCTGTTCATCCCACACCACAGAACACTGAATCGCATTGCAGACTCCGGCAGCTCTTCCTACATATTAAAATGCTTTCATCAGGAAGTTTGGAAGCAGTCGAGCTGGGGGGAAGGGGAAGAAAAGGAAAAAAAAATACTAGGTCTTGTTTGGTTCAATTTTGGGATAATTTTTATTGTCACGGCTCTCAGTGCTTGAGGGAGCAGGGGCTGTTTGCAGTGGGGACACCTCAGCTTTGGAAGCCAATACCAACACCCTGATCCCATCCCCTTCAGCAGTGATATCCCACTGCCAAGGCCTTGGCAAGAAGTTTTGTTTCAAAATTGGAGAAGCAGGGCTCAGGCTGCATGAAAGGGAATCTGCCTGCTTTCTTACAGAAGAGGGCTTTAAGCTTAATCATATACACATTCCGAGGCACATCCACACAGACTTGTGAAACTCAGCCTCGGCAAACGCCGTTCCCTGCACTTCAGATTCTTTAAAAGCCATGAAATGTAAATCCTGCCCGCTCCCATTCTTGCTCCCTGCAGAGAACTCGAGGCCTGATCCAAAAAGTCATTTTAAAAGATCTCTTTGATTGCCTTTGCGTTTAGATTTCTCTCTGTGTGCGCACAGGTATGAAGGAAAAAGAAAGGAAGAAAAAGGGGAAAATCCAAGAACTAGAAAAAAAAGAGGAAGAAATAGAAAAAGGAAAGGAAAAATAAGAAAGAAAAAGAATGAGAGAGAAAAAGGAAAAAGAAAAGGAGAAAAAGGGAGAGGGGAAAGGGAAAGGGAAAGGGAAAGGGAAAGGGAAAGGGAAAGGAAGGAAAAGAAAAAGAAAAGGGATGAGAAAAAAGAAAAAGAAAAAGAAAAAGAAAAAGAAAAAGAAAAAGAAAAAGAAAAAGAAAAAGAAAAAGAAAAAGAAAAAGAAAAAGAAAAAGAAAAAGAAAAAGAAAAAGAAAAAGAAAAAGAAAAAGAAAAAGAAAAAGAAAAAGAAAAAATTGGAAATACTGTGACCAAAGCCGAGGGAAGTGCTCTGCGGACATACCTAGGGCCGGGCGGCCCGTGGGAGCCGCCGGGTGACAACCGGAGCTCCGCTCTGGATGCGCGGCCAGACGGATCCACAGTTCCGCCCAGACTCCCCTTTTGTTGCAGGGATGGGATTTAGAGAGAAACAAACAAGAAACAAACAAACAGCGGATGCGGTCCTCACCTTCCCGCCCCTCCCGGGCGGCAGGGCCTGTCCCCCGCACCTGGCCGAGGCGGCACCCGCGGCCGGGGGGGCGCCGCC
>NW_005054343.1:5197374-5204867 GCF_000277835.1 Geospiza fortis
GCGGCCCCGGTGCCGTGAGGGACGGGGAGGGGCTGCATCCCTGCACAGACAGCCCCGGCCCGGGGCGTTCAGGAGCTGCTGGAAGCACGGAGGTGAAAATCCGTGCCAGAGCCCTCCCCAGGGCTGCTGCTCACCCGGCAGGGCTGGCGGCAGGGAGGCAAAGGCATGTGGGCTCTGAGCTTTGCCGACACCCCACTGTCCCCACACCCTGCAGCCTTTCAGAGACACCCAGATTTAATGGAAAGCCCAAGGACTGAAGGTCAGGGAGATGCCAGAGCCTCCGCTGGAACAGGGTGTTGAGGCTCAACGCCTCCGTCCGCAGCCATCGGCATCTCTGCTGTATCAGGACAAGCTGGGGCAGCATTGCTCAGGACTGTGGGTCTTTATGAATTAACAATTGAGAGCAGCACCCAGGGACACTCCAACCTCTACCCCCGCTGGAAACTTGAGGACACTGCTCGATTTGTTATTTACTGGGGATTTTTTTTCTGCATGGAGGAGAAACACCAGTTCTAGCAAACTTCTGCTCTCTCTTTGATTCCTTCCATGTAAAGTGTTGCATTGAGATGCATTATAAAACAATGACATTTATTAATTAAAAAAAAAAAAGCAAATCATGTCACAAGGTCCACAGGGCTTCAAAACAAGCAAGGAGAGAGGCAGGGCAAGTTCTGTCCTCGTCACTGCACCACGATTACAGGCCTGCACGCTTCACTGTGTGTCGCAAGTGACGCAGTTTTAAAAGCCAGAATTTGGAGGGAAAACAGTGGGTGCAGCAATAGTGAACGAAAATGATCATTTCAGAGAGTGCTGAAATACAGGCAGCGTGTGTCGAGAGCACTGAGATGTTGTCACACTGTGCCGGGTCAACCCGATACGGTGATAGATAGCTCGGGATGGAGCTGCCTGTCTGCCAACTACAGCCTCGCAGATCCCTGGCCTCTTGCTTTTCACTTGATAACTTAAGTCACATCCTGGACTATTTTTGCATTGTGTTGGCTTAGAGCTCACAAATCTGAATGCACTCAGCCCTCAGAGTGACAAATGTTATTCTCGGTCCTCCCCCGCAATTTCAGGCAGTCAAGAATTAGATGCAGCAGAGTGTACAGTATTTTAATCTATTGATTTGTACCTGCTGTGCCCAAAAAAATTCATTAGAGGAGCCTTAAAATTATGAAGTGGTTCAGTGTTCAGCTCCTTCCTGAAAAGACAAGCTCTTTCTTGGCCGCTCACCTCTGCCACATTCTGGGGTGTGCTACATCATGTTATTCATACTGAGACCTGCACTTAAAACAGAGATCTGAAGCATTTGGTTACAGACTCTGTGTGCGTGTGTGTTGTGTGTGTGCTCAAGCAGGATTGGTTTTTGTCGGAGCTGAGCAAACAAAATCTATCCTGCTCTCCATAGCTACCCCCGGAATGCCCAAGCCTCATGGCAGCCGCTCACAACACAGCGATTTGGAAAGAGGGAGGGAAAAAAGGGTATTAAAAAAACCTTAATTCCTAACATTGAAGTATGTAGGATTTTTTTTTTCCTGCATGAAATTTTAAATTCAGCCATCTGAACAGGTGTCAGAAACAGTGGGTCCATTTAGCTCCTCTGATGCTCGGAGTAATAAATATAGAGGATTTCCTTTCAACACAGCACATGCTGAAATGACACCAATGTAGTTCTGGCATCTGAGCAGATAATTCTGATATATGCATCATTTCCTCCCTAAATCCAGGAAGCAGCTACACTCTCTATCTGATATTAGTATATTATGTCAAATAGAAATTGGTATTAAAATTATGAATGATTCTAGATCAAGAACTTCCTACACACTACGCAGAGGGAGGGGGAGGAAACAGCTGCATAAAAGCTTTCGGAAGGGAAAAGAAAAAAGAGCTGTGAAAGTTCATTTTTTAAACTAAAAATTTGCTGCCATGTTTCACATGGGGGGAGTTTTCAAGTGACATTTTGATTCAGCGCTGGAGTTTTTGTTTTAAAAGGGTGATGAAGACTTTCTAATAAATAGAAGATCTCCTCACTCAGTTTGCAAATGGGCACTTCACACTGCATGCCTAGGGAGAAATAATTCAGGAAATAAATATGCACTGGTGTGACTGGGATATTTCCCTGCCTTCTCCCATCTTTTTTTTAGGATTCAGTCCAGGATGACATTTTTTCAAGCAGGGAAAATGCTGTAGCAAACCCAAAAAAATACTCTCGGCCTCTGCTCAGCGGAAGCCTGGAGGCAGGGCAGGAGAGGTTTATGTTTCGTTTCAGGGTGTGGAAATTAAAAAAGCTTAGGGGCAAGGTGGGCTGGGGAGGGATGAGGGGGCTGAGCCTCAGTGCACACCATTTCCCAGCCAGCAAAGGGCCGCTGTCCACGCACGTATCTCCCAGCACCGGTCACATGAAAGTTCTTTGTAATGTAGTTAATAAATGCAAAGGCACTACAGGACTATGGGAAAAATAGGATGTTGTTAGTGATGGGCAGATTAAGACCACACACACCTTTTGACACCCAATTGCCTGGCCCGGGCAGCATTCCACCCGGTTTTTACCTGTGGGAGAACAGTGGGATCCGGCTCCCCTTTGAAATCCCCAGGATTGCACCTCTGAGTTCAATGGGAGCAGGATTGAGGCCAGAGTCAAGCAAGGGGTGATTAATGAATGTAGGTTATTCAGAGCAGAGAGGTTCCAATTAGTCCTCAGCAAGCAGTCCTGCGGCAAAGGTGGGCGCTCCCCTGCAATGACTCATACAGAGAACCCCAATACTCACTTTGCTTTAGTGAATATTAAAATGTGTACCTTATTTTTTTTCCCCTTCACTTGGGCAGTTGGTGTGTTTCAGGCTAAAATTCAAGTGCAGCCTAAGAAAGGTTGCATTTTTTAACGTGCAAAGCAAGATTGTCATCACAATGCCAAACTGGAAGAAAGCTTCTTTCCCCCTCTCAGGTTGGGGGTGTGATGGGAATTTTCCCTTTGTCACCCTATTCTAGGAAATCTGTTTCTAGGAAGGTTTTCTTTAATCTCTCAAATCGTTCAAATAGGATGTTTGGTTTTTTCCCCTCCGTGAAAGAAGATACTTCAGGGAGGCAGCAGTGCTCTCCTCGCTCTTCACTACTCAGTCAATTCACAGTACTTTTAAAATCCTATTGCCTGCTCCTAACTTTGCCTGCAAGGAAGCCTGAAGTGACAGCAGGGTGTGAGGATGAGGCTGGACCAGAAGTGGTCCTGCTCCGGGCAGCCTGGGGTTCTGTGCTCCCTTGGGGGCTGCAGCACCACTTCCGCGGGGGCTCTGCTTGATGGCAGGTCTTGTCCCTTCCCTTCCTTGCTCTCAGCAAGGGCAGCAGCAAAGCTTCAGAGTCCCTGCAAAAACACCTGGGCGTCGGTAAAGGCTCAGTCAGGGAAGGGAAGGTGGGAGACAGAATAACGAGCAGCCTTGTCTTTATGAGAGGAGATAATTCCCAGCTCGGCCAATCGCAACCAGTTTACCCACAGATTACACATTAACCAGAAAATGGAACTAAATTAACCAGAATCTGGAGCTTGAACCATTACTCAAACGCTGGTGCAACAGCAGGTCAGATGCCAAAGGGCAGGTTGGTGCCCTGGCACTGGGGAGGGGTGAGACACAGCATCGGCTTCGGAGAGTAAGCCACTGCTGTCACCAACAGAGAGGCTGGTGTCCATCCCTGCCAAAGGGACCTCAGCAGGAGCAGAGTGACCTCCAGCACCAGCCACTGCCCACTGACACAGGCTATTGTGGGTGCAAGTGCTGCAGGGGGGCTCAGAGCCACACCTTGACCTTGCAGCTCGACCCTTGACAGGGGCTGGACCAGCCAGGCAGAGGGATGGCAACAGGTCCTGTCCCTTCAGGGCCACCAGCACCCAGGAGGGATGACCTTACTGCTGGGAAGAAGTTGCACCAGCAGCAGGGGAGAAAAACACAAAGGAGAAGAAAAAGGTGTTTGGTTTATGAGCCTGTGTCTGGAGATAAACCCTCCATCCTAGAGAGGCTGGAGCATCCTTTGGAGAGGCCTCTGCCTCTCACAGAAAGGGGACAGATAATCCCATTCAGAGAGCAGGACAGCGCTCTGCCGAGGGACACTGCAGGCTCTCAGGGAAAGGTGGCTTTAAATGAACTGGGTCAAGCATCTGAGGAGCCTTTCAAAGTTCAAATGCCCTTTGACATGGGGAACTGCAGTGAAGAGGGGCTCAGAGACCTGAATGTTTCTAGCACATTAACCTTTGGGGTTGATTGTTTAGAGCAAATAACTCTCAAAAGTTGGAGGAAGTCCTTTGGATTTTTTTTCTCTGCTCCTCAGCTCTCTGGACTTTCTAAGGCCTGTAGCAAAAGAAAAAACAACAAAACAAAACAAAACAAAAAAAAAACCAAAAACAAAGAAAAAAAAAATCCACAGGGTAAAAAAAAAGTAAAAAGAAGGGTGAAAAAGCAAAGGAAAGAAAAAAGGAGGCAGTATGGACCAAAATGATAAGAAATTTTTCAATCTAGCATTAAGTGGCTCTGTGACAAGCCAAACCTCATGCAATGTCACCTCTTACTAGAGACAGGCATGCTTAGCTGGGATCAGATGATAAGAGGATGTGAAGTCTTCTCTTTCACTTCACTCCATCATAAAACAATCAAAATACAGGGCCATATCGTGTCATCAGGTTTTTAAGCAGACCTCCCCTTTGAGATCTCCTAGAACTTGGTGGGATCATCTGAGTCACTGAAACTGCCCTCACTGCACTACTGAGAAGTCAGAAGCAGCGCCTGAAAGCTCACGTTTTTCTCATCTACCTGAAAGAGAACTTGAGTCCTAGCAGGTGACAATTTTCCATTTTACACAAAGCTATCCTTTTCCTTCTCCCCTCCTGAACATTTTTGAGTCCAGCTCGTGGGTGAGCATCGCCCCTTTGGCAGGCAGCACGCTGAAGTACTGCGCTCGCAGTTATGGAACTTTGAACTACACACTAAGAAACTGAGTACGGAATCAAAAAAATGCAGTTTATTATTGTAGATTATTCTCTCTTTCGATATAACCATAGAGTTGAAAATGAAAGAAAAGCACATAGGAACATCACACGTGGTTAGTTAGTAACTCAAGATATAAAACAATTTTGCACAGCAAAATATGTAAAAGAAAAAGTAACTGACAAGATTTTTTTATATTTATTGTGGTAAGATTTACTTTCCATTTTTTTTTAAAAGACAGGATATCAGTCCCTGAAAATAAAATTTACTGATTATTGCCTTTAAAACTGTGGAATTTTTGAAGTTACAGAAAATCCAGTTCTGCACCACAATACAACTGTAAAAAAATCTGCATCATTTTAAAACTGTGCAGTAATGCCATCTTTATAACTGCATAAATTGTATTAGCGTTCTAAACAGGTTCGTAATTTTTTTTGTTGTTGTTTTTGTATTATATGCTTGCAGGTTATATCTTAGTGCAATTCAGTCCCAAATACTTCAATTTTGAAAAAAAAAAAAAACCAACCCATACATTTTTAATGTAAAATACCCCTATAGATATAAACAGGGGTGCCTCCCCCTTTTAATACTTTGGTTTTCAAATACAGTCAGTGGTATAGCAAGGACTACATATACCCAACTTATATTTAAGTTGCAAGCACATGCTGCATAAACTACTTTTTAAAACAGTCCCGTTGCAAATTCTACCCCCCTTTACATCACGACAGTAAACAATTTAGTGCATCAATCTTTAAAAAAAAAAATCTACATCTAAACAGACCTAACTCTTTCGAATTTATCTATAACATTCCTTTATCTGTAGCATACATTTTAACTGGGCTAACAGATGACAGAAACTAGAATTAAATTATATACTAGGAACCCAGAGCATTCCACATTTGACAATGACCAAACGTAAAATGAAAAAAAAAAATGGGGCAGATCACCTAAAATTAATTTTAGACTGTTTTTAGGCAACAGCATGGTTTCAATGTCCCCCCCAAGTGGGATGTGAATTTTGTTTTTGAACATCTTTCCAAAGTTCTTTCTGTGTTTTTGCTTTTTTTTGATTTTTTAAATTTTTTTTTGCCACATTAGGTTACCAAAATCCATTCTGGCAGGGTTTTTGAGAGGGAATGCTTCAGTGCATTTAAAAGGAAGTCTGAAGTTTTGAGTAACTCAAAGCAGTTTTAGAGCAGATGCAAACTTTAATGGGAGGAAGAGGAGGAGGAAGATCAAAGGTTGCACTTTTTTGCTTTCAACCCAAAAAAGTGATGAGGCAATAAAACAAAAGGATGAATGCCATGCCATAATAGTCTCCAAAAGTCCATTTCCAAGCAAAAGAAAAAAAAAATAATTATACCGTACATGACCAGCATGCAGGGTTTTTTATTAATATAATGTCTCTTTTTTCATAGTCTTTTGAAACAGTTATAGTTCATTGTTGCTAAGACAAAATAGCAAGCGTAATGCATGAGATGAGTATGGGATTCTAATGGCAGACTAAAGTCTCACGTTTGGCAGATTAAGGCCAAAACTCACATGAACACACCGAAGGTTGATGCAGGCTTGATTTTGGCAGGTTGATCTAGGCATATCTCTAGTTTTGCACAACAACGCTAAAAACTGATGGAACTCAGCAAGCTGGAGTCTAAAATTTTCACTTTTTTTTTTTTTTTGTATTTTTTTTTTTGTTTAGTTTTTAAATTTTTTTATTTTATTTTTCTTTTTGCAAAGCTCAAATCTCATATGAAGAACTCAGGATGGCAAAAAAAATCTGACTTTTTGGACACAGCAAGCTCAAAAGAAAAAAACCTCATGAACTTAAAAATATATATATATAATGTGGATGGCAGGTTTCAAAGAAGAGCAAGCTTCATATGAAGAACTGAGTTGGTGGCGAGTTGGATCTTTCAAATTAAAAAAAAAAAACAACAGCAAGCCCCCACAAAAAAAACAAAAATAATAATAATAATAATAATAAACAGAAAGGAAACTCATGTAGAACTTTAGGTTCGCCAACACGGAGCCAGCCCACCTTAAAAAGAAAAAAAAAAAAACAAAAACCAACCCAAAAAACAACTTTGTTTTAAAATTGTTTTGAGTTTTTTTTTTTTTTTTTTAAAAGTGTAATAGAAGGTGGCAAGCAGGGTTGTGGCTCTAGCAAAGCCCCCAACAACAACTCACACGGAGAACTTTTAGTTAAGGTGGCAAGGCTGTGGGAACTCACATGAAAAACTCTGGAGAGGAAGGGTTGTCGCTGCTGGATCCGTTTTCTCTGAAGCCATTGCTGACCAGCTTCTCGTACTTTTCCTTGTAGGCGTCCCTCTCCCGGACCAGCCTGGAGATCTCCTGCTTTAGGTGCTCCACTTGCTGCAGCAGCTGGTTCTTCTCCGACTCCAGGACGTGCCGCTGCTGGACCCTCTTGAAGCGGCAGGACTGGGCATAGCCCCTGTTTTTGAGGGTCCTCCTCTTCTGCTTCAGCCTGATCACCTCTTCCTTGCTGACGCCCCGCAGCTGCCG
>NW_005054343.1:5205205-5205815 GCF_000277835.1 Geospiza fortis
TGCTGTTGATCAGCGCCTCCACCGCGTCCTCGGGGCTGAAGCCCAGCGCCTCCGGGTTGAGCTGCTGCGGGTACCCCGTCATCCAGTAGTAGTCTTCCAGGTGGGTCTTCTGGTCGGAGCCGGAGCCGGGGCTGGGCGCCGAGAAGCTGGGGGACGGGGGCACGGAGCTGCAGGGCGTGCTCATCGGGGTGGAGGAGAGCGATCCCCCGGCGATCAGGCGGCCGCACTGGCTGATAATGCGATCGGTCTCCACCGGCTCCTTTTTCACTTCAAACTTCATCAGATCGAAGTCATTAACATATTCCATGGCCAGGGGACTGGTGGGCAGGTCGGAGCTGCTCATCGCCAGCTCTGATGCCATCCTTTTGCTGCCGAGAGTCCTCCAGAAAGGGTGCGCTCCGGGAGCGAGGGGGCTGCTCTGAGTCGCCACCGGGTGAGCCAGCTTGATTTTTGGCGAGCTCCGCTCCGCTCTCCTGCTCTGCCTCCGATCCGGTCCGCCCCGGCGGCTCCTCTCCCGCTCCGCGTTATCCCTCGCAGAGGCTCCGCTGATGCATCAGAGCGCGGGGCTCTCGCTATTCGCCTTTTGCATAGAGGTTTTTTTTTTTTCCTC
>NW_005054343.1:5207049-5223788 GCF_000277835.1 Geospiza fortis
GGCTGCACCCGCCGCGTCCCATCTCGGGCTAGGGAGATCCGCAGCCTCCGGGGCTGCCAGGCTCGATTTTCCGACCGGGCTTTATGGGAATATCGATAGAATTAAAGTTACTTGTAATTCCGTGATAAATGAGATGTCTCTAGTAAGTAAGATTAAGTGCGGTGCTATAAAGTTGTTTATCTGAAAAGTAATTCTCAGAAACCTGACTTCTGACACTTGGTCATATATTAAACCTGCTTCTTGAACATTGTACTTCAAATCTTCCCTTCTCCCCTAGCCCGGTCCCTTCCCCCTCAGAGTTTGCTATTTATAACCCCGCTCAGGGTATCACTCTGTAGGTGCAAGCAGGGCTCTGGGTGATTTTTCACCGACTGTGAAAGTCATCATTTGCAATAGCCAAAGAATCTCTGCTTAGGAAATAGCACTTGGCGAGTGGATTTACGAATGGATAACATCTTCTGACTATGCCATTATCAGTGTGAGTGCCAGTACTAACATCTGAAAGTCATACAGCATGTACTGTTCCTGGCAGTTGAAAGGGGTAGGGCATACTGCAAGTTTAGGAAGATAACCAGATCTAGAAATTATCATAGTGGCAATTCTGTAAAGATAGAAAATGCTACCAGCATTTCTAACAAAATCAAAATGCAGTTGCGCACCGTCCCGCAGCACACCCGCGCACACAGAGCCGTGCACATCTGCAGCTGGATCTTAGAGATGGCGATCCTTGACAAAGTTAATGCAAGTTAACTGCTTGGGCTGACTTTCCCATTTCTTCACTTTGTTGGAATCAACAAAACTTCAGGCTCACAGCATAAATCCCCCCAGGATAGGCCAATTCCCTGTATTTTTTTTTTCTCCTGAGCAAGATGAATGTGGAACTATATACCCCTTAACATGCTTAAGACATAAAGTATGTGCTAATATTTTTAAATGAAAAGGCGATTGCATTTCAGAATGCACAGTTGTAGTATTTCCCTAGGCCGTGTAGTAGATGGCTATAGAAATGTGGCTCCAGCCCCATAAGACAGTTTGTTTGGATGTGAAAATTCAAAGTGCTACATTTGCAAATGAGTAAATTTCCTGAGTACACTCTGAACTCTAGACAAAGAGTATGAAATTGTGTCAGCTAATGGGGACCGTCTCTTAATTGATACCAATGTAAGCAAGTACTGCAAATTAATTGAAGCTCTGACCTACCAGAGCAGCGAGTAAAATTATTAGTTGGACAATATTGTTCTTGTGTGATTGTTACACAGAACTGCTGCACCAAAATATCTCTACTGTTCAGTGCAGCAGAGAAAAAAGATTATTAGCAATTTTTGGATAACCTTCAGAAGCAACATTCTCCTCCCTACAGTATATAATTCTCGATTTAGTAGTATTTTTCTTTATTATTTGGCTATTCACAATGGGTGTCTAAACATTTACAGTCCTCTATTAACAGTGTTTCTTCCATAACAATCACACACTTTCATTTCAATTAGAGCTATTCAGTCTCCAGTTTTTTCCACAATTATCGCGGGCCAATTCCCTGAGACTTCTCCCTTTTCCCAGCACTGTTTGTAACAATCCTGCCCCGAGCCAGGCAGAGGGAAAACTCCTCTGTCCCTCTCACAGCTTCTTGCTCCGGTTTGTTTTCAAGCATCTCCGTTCTACAACGTACCCGTGGAGCCCTGCTCGCTCCCAGTGTGCTGCTGACCCGGTTCATGAGCCTCCAAACTAATGTATATTTATTGTGGGAGAGTTTTCTGACAGACCGTGCAGGGGGACGTGAAACATTAACTGCAGAGCCTCTGGGGTCGGCCTGTGTGGAGCACGCCAGCAGCAGAGGCAGAGCTTGCACCGCTGGAGCGCGTGTGCCTGTCCCACACACCACATCCAGCAGGAGCAAACGTGCAGCTTTCGTGTTATATGGACTCACAGAGTCATTTGTTATAACTTGAACACGTATCAAGACCAACACGTTAAGTACAGTTACTGCTCCTTTTGTTTATCTAGTGTCTTATTTTATGGTGTGGAACTAAACAGTGTCCGCTGAATTTAACTATGAAACCGGCCAAACTGATTTCAGAAAGACTTCTGCAGGGTAACAGAGTGATAAGGCATAAACTACTCCTAGGTGCAGAGCTAGATAAATCCTTTTAACAGTCTTCAGATCAGTTAACAGGGTAAGTAAATCACATATCACTGTTAGCAGATTTATGGGAGAGAATTAATAGAATCAGACGAGATAATCTGGTAGGGATAAAATTGCTGAGGAAACAGTCCTGCCTTATATTGGAGGGTATGAAACAACAGTCTGATTACTGGGAGTCGTTATGGATTGCTGAATTATGAGCTAAATCATCATAAGAGTAATTCAGTATTTATTAATTCTTTTCTCTTTAAACAACTCACAGATGCAAATAAAAGCCTCTCTCTCTTTGAAGACTCATTCTTTATATATTTTTATTGGATGTAATTTACTGTTTGCATTACCTGTATTTACTTCATAATTGAACATTTTACATTCAAATTTATGTAATGCATTATGCTTGAGAATATATTTCTCCCTTATTAGCATAAATAGTCACTTACCTCATGAATTACTAACAAAGTTTATCTGAAAATATAAGTATATTTTTTATTAAGTGGAACACAAACATATGTACAATAAATTCTGATTTGCCAGTAGTTGTTTCAGAAACACAGAACAACTCTGTATCAGAGTAGAGGGAAAAGAAGGAGCACTGAAGAAGCAGAACCAATTACTGTGTGTGTATATGTGACAATAATTTCTTCTGTCAATGTTTTGTTTGTTTTTAATAAAGGATGAGTGACTCAAAGGTTTGCTTTAGAAGGAGCAGATGAAAAAGTATCACCTGGATGAATTTCTTCTCTCTGTTCCCCCCAAAATTTTCTGGTGGACTGGGCTCCTTGGTGCTGTGCCACTGCAGCCTTTGCTCCGGCTGAGCTTCTGCTGACCCGCTGCACGCCAGGAATGGATGCTGCTCTACACTCACCATCCATACATTTCCCTTTTTCCCCCTAACCCTGTTTTTATGCTTGGGTTTATGTCCCAATAATCAATATAATTTAGGCCCATTCTGCAGTATCAACACAACCTTGCTTATTTAGAGAAAACCCCAACCCTATTGACTTCAAAAACGGTGGGATTGAATCCTTGATCCCATTGAAACCAATGACAAAATTGTATTGATTTCAGTGGAAGCAGGATCAGGTCCTTGATGTTAGCAATTTGTTTATGTCAGAGGACTGATCCTACAAGAAATGAAAGACAGCAGCAGATCTGCTGGCAGGAAATCAGGTCTGCTCCCCAAAATCCAAAGGCAGAGCTGTGGTGGATCTCCTTTGTGCTGAGGTTTTAGCACCGGGATGCAGCATGGTGGGATGCCTGTATAATTTTGTCTGGACGCAGAAAGCTGGTCCTCCTGGGAGCATTCAAATGAGCACATCTATAAATGTAGCACAGCAAAATGAGCTACTTTTGCCACTCTCGCTTTTCCCAAGCCCGGCACAATCCATTTCTGTGACGACAGTTTTCTGCCCCGTACGCATCCAATACTGCTCTTTTATTTTAAGGCTGAGAAAATCTTCCCTTTAAACTCATGCTGAGCATCAAATTGGACTCCACTTGCAGCTGAACATCTTGGCTGTCTCTTCCTTTCCTCCATCAGCTCCAGTATATTTTATGTAGAATTCTCCCTCTTAATGAAACTTGCTTCTCCTCTCTTCACTTTCCAGTTTTGTATTAGCGTTACTGAATCCACCAGACTTGCTGCATTTCAAAGCTGCAGAAGGTGAGAAAATAAAAGTATTTATTTCCCTATACAGTCTCCTGTTTGGCCATTCTGCCCAGATCATGAATACACAACCTCTATTCAGTTGTATGTAAAGTTTCTGTGGCTAAATTAGAAAAAAAGTAGCTTAAAAAGGCAGGCTTAAACACACATTTTGGTTGCTTTTGTGTCACATCCAAGAGGGCTTGTGTTTTAGCTCTAGGAATTGTGAGGTTTTAGCAGCTGCTTCTATTTTATTCCCCTGGAAGTGCCTGACAGTCACTATATGGAAAATGCAGCATCGGTGCTACACTTGAGTGTGTGAGTTTGCTCTGTCTACTTTGAATCCAAATGAAGTGATGACTTTTTAGCAATCAGGATATTTTCATTGCTTGTTTATACTGTTCATAAAATGCTAGAAATATTGCAAATAATGTTGAATGAATTTCTCTTTCTAAAGGGAAGACTGGAAAGCTGCAAGTAACTCTGAGACGTGGTTAAAGGTTGGCATCACCAGATTTGCACTGTGCATGTTCCCTGATGCATGTCCTACTTTACTAATTTTCGTGAACAGCTTTTGCCTAAATGTAAAAATCAATGAAGACATTTTGATGCTAGAAAAAAATCTATTCTTTAAAAGAAATAAAGACTTAAGATGCAATAAAGATTTTTATACAGCTTTATGGTGGAATTTGTCATTTATAACCTGGGTGATCATGTTCAGCTATACAGTGTGGTGTTTTCTCTGAAATTAGCTGAAGTGGGTAAATGGAGAATCTGGTAAAAATTCTTGCACAAATAAAACTGAAAACTCTAGAGAAACAGAAAACTAGCATTAGTTAAGAGGAGGGAATAAAATTATTACATTAATGTTACGTGTCTGAGCTATCCTGGTAATGTCCTGCAATATGCACACTGCATTTGTATCTATTTTAGCTCAGAAAAATTATTGCTGCCTTTTTCCCTTCTGCTCTGCATTAAGTTGTTTCAACAGTAAGAATGGTTGCAGTGGCAGCATGAAAAAATAAGCGAATTTTATATGCTATCTCTTTCTTGGAGTCAGCCATCAGTAAACGGTGAGGAGGGCACAATTCTGACATGATGTTTTGATGTGTAACTGTGAAGGTTGAGATGGTCTTTATTAAAAGTTGTGAACTTCAGTAAATTTTAAACAAAACCGTGATTTAATGCCTTGAAGTGCGAGATGGCACAAACTCATTAATTTTTGGTGATAAACTGTGCTGCATGCGATGGGCTGAGCGCCATGCTCTGGACTTACTCCCTGTAAACAGTAAAATACGATAACTGCTTAAAGTAACTGATGGGGTCTTTAGCAACACAAGGTTCTTGGCTTACATGACCTAAAAAGGTTCATTATAACAGAGGAGGGCTGGCGTCGAGCCCCGCGGCTCTGGCAGCTCCGAGCGGGGAGGGTCGCCCGGCGCAGGGAGCGAGGGAGGGAGGGGAGAGCGAAGCCAATTCCAAGCGGCAGCTCCTGCCCGCTGTGCGCTGGGATAGCGCCGCTGGAAACGGCCCCGGGAGGGCAGGGGGACGGGGATCGGCCGGGAAATCCTCGCATGGCAGCAATAGGAAGAGACGCTTGGAGAGGGATGGAGGGCTGATGGCTGCGACGCAGCCGGAGAGGGAGCTCCGAGCCCTGCACCCCCGTCTGTCTGTCTGTCTGTCTGTCCATCTCTGGGGCAGGCACAGCGCTTGCCCGCACGGCAAAGATGCCGCAGACATGAGGAAAGTTGTCGGATGGAAGGTGGTTATGAGCACAGCGAGTTATAAATCCAAACCCCGGATGAGCAGTATGTATGTAAGAGCACCTAAGGATCTTACATTACCTCCAAGCCTTAATTATCTGACTGAATCTGGCCTAACCTGCTTATCTTCTGAGCATTACTCACGGGGCTCTGGCAGGAGGAGGTGTCGGTGAATACAGGACAGCTCTGGAGCCAGCACCTTTGCCAGTTGAACTGGCAGGTGTTGAGGTTTAATCATGGGGAGGGGGAGAAGTGGGGGGGTGTTTCCTCCTTCCCAGTCTGTCTCTCCTTAATGGATCCAGCTGACTCCAACTCCTGCCCTCTCCAGCCAAGGTGAGCCAGCTCGCCTCCCAACATTCCCTTCCCATTCCCCAAATTCAACAGCCCAACTCCACCTATGGTTAAGGACACCAGGCAGGAGCTTGGCTGCTGGAGCTGCCTTGACTATGGAGATATAGCAGCATCTGTCAGAAAATCTATGTGAAAACAGTACCCGTGCCAGCAAATGGAAACTGTAGCTTTCTAATCAGCTACATTTGATTTGGTTTGATATATTTAACTTCTTTTTTTTTTCTCCCACGATTGGCAAATGTGTTATTCTTTCACAGAAATGAAAACAACCTGCAATTTACTGGATTGCTTTACAGAGTCTTGGTGCAAAGAAGTGTATGTCATTATGACATCTGATATCTTTCAGTGCCATTAATTGTCTTCAAGTGAGGGATGGAAAGCCTCATACCCCATTTTTTCCCCTCCTACACCATCAGAATTGGTCCACTGTTACAAGAAGGCTGGGCAGACCTGGTTCAGATTTGTCTCCATCCGGAGTCTGGGTCATTCGGAAACTCTAATCCTTAACTAAAAGGAAATGATAAAAATACCCATGAAATTAATTTTCACACCTGCAGTTGGAATTAATAATGGCAACCAGAGTGGCATCCTATTTCAGCTCCCTTGAGGTGACTAACAGTCTTGGTCATTAATATAATCCCAACCACCAGAGGAATTCACTGTCTGAGGGATCTACCATGAAAAACAAATGATCCCCAGAGCTATGCCTGCACAATGGAAACTGGCTTTAGTCATGTATTAGTCATTTTATCACAAGATTGTATTTTTGCACTGGGAAGTTTGCGCTCTGTTATTAAAAGACAACAGAACAGAACAACAGCATTTGACTTGGTAATTTGCACACAGGGTTTGATTATGTTTGAGCTTCCTCACTTTAGAAGGATGTGTGTAAATGACTAAGAGCAATAAAAGAAGTCTTCTAAGTGTGAGGCTTTCTAATGCACAGTTCACATGCATTTATTACTGTCTGTGCTTAGCATCCATCCTGCATATATCTATGCTTGTACTTCATCTTGATAAGGGAGTGGTCTATTGCTAAAATGCTGCTTCAATTTTCCCCTGATTCTGCTTTTCTCCCGTAATTGCAAGGGATGAAATGTGTCAAGTGTCTGCTTCACTCGGCTGGGAATCACGGCACTGCCTCTGCAATTTCCCAGCCTTCAAAGATGACATGCAGCTAGCAAACTATAAAGCTAAGCGACTGCTCGGTGGCTCTGAGCTGCCTTCAAAAGGCATTTGCTTCTAGCAGTGGAGCAGCATTAGGACTTCAAGCAGGGCGCAGAATAGGTGTGCACTCGAATCCTTTAGCAGAACCATCTTTCAGAAGGACTTTCTCTAATTATGTTTGTTTAATCCTGCCCTAATGGCCACACGTGATGTGCTCCGAATATCTGAAATGTTTCAGCTTTTATTCTCCTCTGCTGCGAGGACCAGCTTGGCTTGTGAAAAGCAAAAAAACTATTCCCTGTGCCCCAGGAACCATCTGCTCAGGGTGTGAGCACATTTCTACAACTACCTGTACTCATAACACAATGAAGGTGGTCTCTTGCCTCTCCTAAATGTAAAGTCTGATATGGTTTTTTTTTCAGGCAATACACACCTATCCTACAGCACTGCACGCATTGTTCTGGGAGACAGTAATAATCTCCTGGTGCTGCTGAAGAGGTCTTCCTCTGCCTGAAGTTCTTTAGTTGCATATTTGCTATGTCATACAAAGGGACTTAAAGTTCTTTAGCAGTGGTGCAGCACAAGAATTCGAGTGAGAGTTGGAGATACAGGCTTGTCTCCCTGTAATTTGTACAGACATTTCAGCCACAGCTTTTTCCTCTCCATTTAGAGCAGTTACTAGGATCAGTTACTGTGAACGTAGCTTGTGTTATTCCCTGTGGAGCAGGAGACAGGTAGGGCAGTTTCTCTCTTTATTCTTTCTGTCCTCTCTACAGATTTACACCTTTTATAGCTGTTAAGGTAACTACCAAACTACTTAGAGACTGGCTTCTTGCAGTGGCAGGCTAGCACTTTCTGGTGTTAGTTTAGCCCCAGCAGGTTTAGATTCCATCCCCTGCAGTCTCTTCTAACAGGGATTCATTTTTTTTATCTGCCTGAAATTCAAGGTTCAGCCTGAAGATGATTCCAGCAGCACCTAGCAAAGTCCTTTTGTGAGTTATGATACAAAATCAAGCTCTAGGAGCCACTAATAAACAGGTGATATACCATAAGGTTTCTGTAGTTTTCCAGATGACTCAAAGAGCCTGCCATTAGCAAATCTAGCCTTTCAAATTTAAAGGAAAGATATCCATTGTGCCACATTATTCTGCAAGTACAGCTGGGAATGAAAAGCTGGCTGAAGCTGGGTGAGCACCATCTCAGAAGAATCAGGATACCCACACCTTTGTGTCACCAAAATTAAACAGGTCAGTACAGAAAAGGGCACTTCACTCCACAAAGGTCATGTAGTGCCTGGTATTGCATGGGTCAAGCTACCACATGTGAACCCTGATGTCTGCTCACCCTGCTGCTACATAAAAATTTGCACCACCATGTCAACCCACTCCAGCAGTTGCCAGCTGCACAGATTAATTTTTAACTTCTTTTTCGTTTTCCAGGGCTAAGGCAGATGAGTAAACACTTCACACCAAGCCTCAGCTGGGCAAGCTGTTGTCAGCTCAGTGGAGGTGACGGTTTCCAAGTGTCTGTCCTTTCCTTCCCAGACCCCTCTTTCTGAATTTTCTGTTTTCATTGGAGTTTCATTCTGCCTACTGGCTGGACACCAGCAAGAATTCCTCTGATGCCTGTTCACAGCAAAGGTGCTGCAAAGCTGCAGTTATCTGAGCAGAAGAGGGCTGCTACAAGATTTCCTCATGGAAAAAAAAAAAAATAAGTTCAGTTTTAGGCTTCTGGTGGCTTCTCTGAAAGATAACTAAACTTTGCATACATCACTATCTGGAACTTGATCTTGGGGTCAGAAGTACAAGCATGCAAAGTCTGCCTAAGCGAGGATGAAGTGTAAACCCCCTTGTTATCCTCCCTATCACCTGCTTTAACAATACCCAGGTTTGGAGAGGGCCATCCTTTTTTTTTTTTGGACTGGGATTGCAGCTGCCAGGAGTGGAAACTGGGTTTCCTCATCTTCACAATTTGAAGCATAAAAATGGGGTTAAATATTCTGGATATTAGTCCTGCAAACCCCAGGCAGGTGCACCCCCAGCATTGCCACCCACACTGGAAGTCTGATGAAGAGAATGTAGCAGAAAACCCTCTTTCATTACGTAGCAGGTAACTCTTTATTGATGCTACATAAGAATTTTGCCTCATCTGGGGCTGGATGAAAACAGAGGAAGTTTTTCAATGTTTGGCCCTTCATTTGGGAATTTCAACTAATAACACTCTGTCCTTCCTCTGTTTCACAAGTCCCCTAACTAATATACTGGGATGTGTGAAAATATTGCTATGACTCATAGCTTCACAGCCCAAATCCAAACTTCTTTAGAGGCTTGGAGTGGTTGGGGCAAGGGCAAAATTACAGAAATGAAGATGAGATATGTGAGGCTTGTTCTGAGGAGGGAACACCCATAGCATATCAATGCTCTTCAGCACCACCAGCCAGGTAGTAGTAAACAGACAAGAAAAGTGCTTAGTACATCAGACCTTCTGCTTAGAAGCAGTTTTCATCACCATGTGTCCAAATTAGTAAGATATGAAAAAATATACAGTATCCTGGAAAGTTGAAGATATTGGTCTCACCAGAAAACCCAGCAGAAAACTCAGGGATGGGGAATCAGATAGGAGAGCAGAAAAAATCTGAGAGGAAATGAGCAATGTCTGGTACTTAGTTTTATCTCATTTTAGGTGTTCTTTCCTTATAATTCATACTGACAATTAACTATTTATTTCAGGAAAACACAAGAGCTGATGAGGAGGAAAAAGTTGTCATCTGATTCCCTTTGGCTGTCAACTCTACCTAAAGCATATGCTACAGAGGTTCAATGAAATTTTCATTTGGACAGAACACAGACTGCCCCAAGTACAGCACTCACAAGTGTCCAGTCATGTGCAATTCAAGGACTTTGTGGTAAACACCACCTCTGTAATGCAGAACAATAAAGTTATTCTCACCACAGCTGAGCCTGGCTCATTTGTGAGCAGGGTACAGTGAATGTTGTATCAAGCCTGTGAGGATCTGACTGTTTTAGGAATAAACCTTTCAAAGAAGGGAAGACATTGATAAAAAATTGAGGTGCCACAGAAAAGGCCAGATGTTCAACTTTTAGGCCTTTAAAGGGCATGCAAATTTTTTCTCATGGCTGAATGTGCATATTACCCATTGATGTGATCACTTATGCATCCAGCTCATCATCTGAATAGGCAAATATCATATCTTCTGCAGCAACCATACTCAGAATTTAATGCAAAATTCATTCTTTTTGAAAATCAGTCCCCTAGAACACAATGGTAAATCATGCACGATGAAGTGATATGAAGAGAAATGCTGCACCCTTCTTCTGAGGTCTTTATTTCTTTTCTCTAGAAAAAATGTCTCCACCTTGATGCTGAAAGCCACAATTATTATTTCTTCATAGTCACACTGTGTCGCTGCTCAGTGGCTCACATCATTGATTGGGCTCCATTATGCTAAATTCTGGAATGCCCAAGAGCTAAATATAAAGCAGGAGACAACAGATACAAAAATAGATGTGGACCACAAGGTAACCATGAGCCACAGCTACCATGAGCCTGCAGTAGATTTGTCTTCTGAGGTGCAGTGAAGCAAAGCTGGGGTGACTCAGGACGTGACAAAAGAGCACAAAGGACAAAGGGTTAGTGGTGGTTCTCGCATCACTGAATTACCACACTGAAAGGATTATCCTGCATCATGATAGATGACAGGACAGCTTTCATGCAACCCATGACTGAATGATGCCCAAAAATGAGGGTTCTGATCCCACATGATGAACTCACTTGTCTGTTTTTTTTACATTTTTTTTCTTAACAAAGGTAAGATTAATCTCCCAGGAACAGCCAGTTCTCAGCTCTGCCGTGGTGTTTTGCCTTGACTTTTGTTTCCTGGCAGCTCCAATGGTTATGGGGTTCCTTGCTCATTTCCTTTCCAACCACATGATGTTTATAGTTACCATGTTTGAAAAAATAGAGCAAACTGAATTGCAGATGATATGTAGTACAGTGTAATATAATATAATAATATACATAAAATGTACTCTACATTTGTATATCAGCTTGTTAGCAGCAGTACTGACTGAAGAGTTTCTTAGAATCCCACCTCCAGGCACCAGAGTCCTTGAGTCTCTTTGGTATGGAAATATGCTTTCCATTCATATTATGACCCACTGTATTTAGCTATTCTCTCATACACAACGACAGATGTATGTAAGAAAAGATATGTAGGAAGGCAAACCTGCCATGATTATCTGCCTCCAAAATGAATGCTTACTCAGGAAGACAAAACACTCTTCCCCTTGCTAGGAAAACCTAAGCTATGTTATGTTACACAAATAACATGCCCGTAGTTTTGGTGCCATAAAGCATAAATCACAATTTAGCCCTGTGCAAAAAGCCTCTCTGCCCTGAGCTGCTGTGCCACAGTGCCCGAGGTGCACCTTGCTGGGAGGAGATGGGCAGAGCTGCAGGAGGTGGGGAGGAGAAGCCATGGCTGCCCCTGCCACCACTCATCATCTCTGCAAGTGCCCAGCTGGGAGCAAACTGGGACCAAATCTGAATGTGGGGGTTGTTTTCAGGTGATGTCAATGCAATGCTTGCTTTTCTCCTTTTTAAAGGGTTAGAGGAATTCTGGATCTGTGTCAGGACTGTGATCCCCTGTGCAGGATGGAAAAGGATTTTTAATGAAAACAAGCTTCAGTTGTGAATATTTTAATACAGTGCCAAAGTGGTAACAGGATGATAAAGTTTTGATAGGCCTGGTATTGGCTTTTATTTTTTTAAGGGGGAACTCCTCTCTCACTAACAGAAAAAGCATTTTTAATGCCAACATCAATATAAAGTGCTGCTGGGACTTTTATATCTTTTCAATATCAGGCCTATGTTCAAGGAGAAAAAATAAATGCAGTGTTCACAACCATTTGATATTATAGCTGAATAGCTTTCAAAAAGCTCTTACCATGTTTTTATGCACAAAGTATGATTTGAAGGTTGGGGATGGAAAATGAGGGAACTGGAGGGGAGGGGAATCTTTTTGTTAATTTATAGATGCTAGCTGAAATGTTTAAGACCAATCTTGCCAGGGTCACAAAATGGTGTGGAGATTGGTTTATTTTGCAAAGGGAAGAATTTCTTCTTCTTCTTTCCATCTTTTTTTTTTTCTGGCAGCATCAATAAATTTGTTTGATGCACTTTAAATGTTTAATTAAAACATTATGTTAGCACATTTACTGTAAGTGATAAAAACACTTTGGAGGTGGTCTTAAAGCAATTGGTGGCTCTGAAATTGCTAGACATGCGCTAGTAAATCAGATACAAAGTCCATAAATTGGAACGATTCTCTTTCAGGCCTGTGCCATTTCACAGATATTAAAGCTGCTTAATTTAATTCCTCAGTAATGTGGAATGTGTACAGCAGCTGATGTCACTTCTTCAGACTGATTGTTTAAGGTCACATAAACTCAGGCCTACAGAGCACAGGATAGAAATTCCCTCTTATATTAATACTGTTTATAATTCAGTTCTCCTTCAATCCCTTAATCAGAAAAGAAACGTTTATTGTGTGATATTGCTATAAAATAAGTAGGAATTGTAATGAGTACTTGAAAAAGTAGAAAAAATATTCACTTAATCACAGCTACTGGTACCAAATGTCTCTTCTTTTTAAGCAGGCTTGTTCAACTTGAAAGGAAAACTTATTTTTAATGCAAAGCAGTCACTTTTATATATGGAATTCAACTCTATTTTGTAAAGTAAAAAGTACAAAGAAGAAGCAAAAGCTACTGTAAACTATTCCTTGCAAACGACTTTGTTCCCCAGCAAGTAGCACTGCCCCATATTTACTTGATGAAATCTATAACCAGCTGAAGTCAATGGGTGTTTTGCTGCTTCCTCCCATTATAAGGGCTCATGCTTTTAGGAA
Organism: Geospiza fortis; assembly: GCF_000277835.1. NCBI lineage: Eukaryota > Metazoa > Chordata > Aves > Passeriformes > Thraupidae > Geospiza > Geospiza fortis. Next base: position 5,220,045 of record NW_005054343.1, read on the forward strand.
TTGCATAGGTAGCATCTTTAACAATATGCAAGGGATAGCATCTGCTGCTCCACTGCTGTTTTAATACCTGCATTCAAAACACAATAGTAATAAAAGCTTCAGAACAAATTATTACGATTGGCTTCTTTGCCTATGTTGGAAATCTTTACTGAATCAAATTAATACAGAATATAAATATCACAATTAGATTTCACCAAGATGAGTAAAGAATGAATCTTCCTTCTTCAGCTAAGAAAGTAGATTTTCTTGAGAAATCTCTGAGTCAGCATTTCTTGCAAGATGAACCCTTTTCCCCTTCCCCCACCAATGTCAATAGCTGAGAAGTCAATGATTTCCAAGGATGTCACGGATAACTTGCAATAGGAAAGGTAAAAGTTCACTCATTTTGATGTGTACATAACCTATTTCAGTCATCTTTAACAATATGTAACATTAAATTCTTAGCATGGAAAACCTGACTAGATGTCATGTCCCCCGCTCATAAAAACAAAGCTGTGTGACAAGTTTATCCCAGGATGCAGGAGAAAAATTAGCTCCATTAGAGGCTTCTGACTCTGGAGCAGCAGGAGCTCTTCACGAATTGCTCTGCTGCAGGAGCCACTGGGTAGATGGTTTCTCAACCATCCAGGGCTGTGAATATTTTATTTTTTATTCTCTGCAGTGTCTGGTATCACTGAGTCCTGACTCATGGCTGAGATCAATGCCATGCCAGGGATAAAGCAGCAGAGTTCAACACACACTGCCGTCGGTGATGTCAGAGGAGTGTGTTGGTGAAAATGATACTGTCATCTTCAGTGTGTTTTTAATTCATATTTGCTCTCTTTCCTGATGAAACCACGTTTTTACCACCAGCATGAGGTAGAATGGATTTTTATCTCTCATGCATCAACCGAGTTATCAGCACGTTCTAATTACAGTGTGTTGTGAGAAGCAGCAAGCGCACAGCTGGATGTTCCGACTCCAGATCTGAGGTGTCTGCAAGGCAGACATTTAAGAAAATAACTAAATACTGAGGCTCATTAGACCATGTAATATTTAAAGCAGGGTTGAATTTGTCTCATGAACTCTGTCCTGTGTGGTCAAATTCCAACTGTATGTCTGCCTGCCCTACTATTAATCACTTTTTGGATCAAGAGACAAAATCACCTCTCCAACATTCTTAAGCAAATGTGTGTTTTTTCCATAAACAAACAAAGAAATCAAAACTATTTATCTTAACTTGTTGATTTGTCCAAGTTATCTCATCCCAGATATAATGACTATCTCAAATATTAACAGGAAAAATTCTTTGTAAGACCTGCACCTATTTTAAAGCTGTTATTTTCTTCAGTCTTGTACTGTGCTGGTTGCAGTCTTTAATGGTTAAAAGGAGTAGCAAAGGAGTAAAAACTAGGCAATCTCACTCATCTTCACCTGGCCTCTTTCAGCTTCTCGTAACTGTCAAAAGAAACAGAGAAACCAACTGTTGCCACACATAGTGAGGCTTTCACTGATAAACTCTGACAGAGCCCTGTCAAGCTTCAAAGTAATTTTCAGCAGAAATTAATACTCTGTATTAGAGTCAATTTCAGAAGAAATTAAGTAAGTGCACTGGAGTAATTTATGCCACCATTTCCAAAAGGAATAATAGTTGATTCTGTATTTGTAATAAAGAGTATTCATAACTGAAAATTAAATCCCAGATTGTGGCAGTTCAAATTTTGTCATTGTGCTTCATATAAAGAAAAAAGCGAAACATTTATTGTCAAGTATCAGTCGAGCCAGAGTTTCAAAGCCCCTGCATTGGAAAAATATCATGAGATGTGCCCACAAGTCATGAAAATCATTCCTAGGTACTGTGAATTTTGATAATGTACAGCCATTATATAAATACATATACATTCTATACCATTTATATTTGTCATAGGTTAAAATGCTTAAGCATCAATATTTGTATCTAACTGACCATAGCAGTCCTGAAGGTAAGCTTAAGGCCCTTGGGATTTATTTCCTTTTTTTTTCTAGAAAACTACATTTTTAAACAGTTTTGAAATTTCACGATATTGTTTGTGACAGGGCTATTTCACCATTCCCTAACGTGGGCTGCGGTGTCATCACATAGTCCCTAACACTGTGTCAGTGTGAGTCTATGGAGAAGACATCAGGATGTCAACATTTTCCAAAAGGCAAAAGAGTGTCAGTGCAAGTTTGCAGAGACAGGGTGGTGTGAGAAGAGGAGCAGAAATGACACAGTGTCTGTGGCTGTACCACACTGTTGGACAAAGACGTGCTCATCCCAGGAGCCTTTGAAGAAGCATGTGCAGTGCTCAAGAGGAAGCAACCAGGTAGTTGGGATATTTTCAAGCATTAGGAAATATTCAAATAAATTTTTTAAATACCTGACCTATAACAGGAAGTCTCACCATAGCAAGAGCAGGTGATTGGAAAGTGGTAGTGTTAAAGAAGAAGAGAGGTGAACAATCTCTTGTTGAACAATACAATACTGTCCTTGAGAGGTTTCCTTCCTGCCTTTTCCTGGTCGGTGGAGGGTGCAGCATTCTCCTGGAGGGTCTGCACAGACTGTGGGCAGATCAGACCAGCAGCCAGCAACACCAGGCAGGAGTCCCCTCCTGGAACCAAGGGACCACAACATCAGTGCACAGACAGTGCTCCTGGTGCCCGGTGGTACCCGCTCATTTCACCATTTGAGATCACTAGAGGCAGATTGAAAGGTTCATTTATGTTTCAGCAACTGGCCAAAGCCCTCAGGGATGCACAGCTCCACCAGTCTCTGCAAGTGTTTGTCTTTCCTCACCCCAGCCACGTCTCATGAAATATCCAGCCCTGCACCTCCCCTTCCCACGTGCTGCCTCCTCTCCAGCTGTGCCGAGCTCTGTCCAGTGCTGTGAGCAGGGAGGTTTCCCATAGCCCTGTTCCCTGCACGCTCTTGGAAAGGACACCCCACCACTTCAGGAGTGCAGCTCTGCAGTGTTCAGTTACGTTATTTTAGCCCAGACATCTGGAATGTATCATATAGAGGCCAGATTTGAGGAGTATCTTCATGTTATGCTGCATGCAGGAAGGAGGAAGGCAGAGGGTTCACATTACTGCAGCACAGATGAGCTCTAATTACTTTTTGTTTAATTAGTGGGCGATGTAAAGGTGCATGTTAACACATGGTCCACCAAAGTCCTTTCTGACCCTCGCAAGAAAGTCCCTTCAGCAACCTTTGTTGCATCACAGCAAAACTGAAGTAGAGGGATACAGATACCTACTTGCTGTGACCTGAATGGGACTATGTTTCCATAACTACTTCCATATTTTAGGAATGGATGCTTCTTTTCTTCAAGAGTCTTGAAGGTCAATTGTCTATAGTGATTGAGGCAACAAAACTCCTAAGGTTCAGAAAACCTTAGTCAAGAGCAGGAATTCAAAGCACCCAGGTGCTACACTCTGACTGGTCTGTGAAATATGTGTCAAAATCAGGTGCTCTCTGCCCTCTTCCCAGCTGACAAATGGGACTCTGGAGGTCCAACCCCACCACTGAGTGCTGTGAAAATAAGAACAAAAAACAAAAAAACGAGTCTTACTACATTCATTTATCAGTGCAAAATGGAAAACAACCCAGAGCTCAGTGCAGCCAAACAGATGAAAGATGCAACTGTCCTGACCTTGGGTGGTGGGTTTTTTCCACCCTTCTGCTGAGCTTTCTTAGGGAAGGATTTTCGTCATTACCACAGGCGAGGTCTCCTGGGCACAGAGCTG
>NW_005054343.1:5223798-5224181 GCF_000277835.1 Geospiza fortis
CCCACCACTGGTGCAGCTCCACCAAAGCTCCCAGCCTCACAGAAGGGACTAATTTGGCCTTGTGTATTTTGAATAAATTGTTAACTCTTCTCGGCATGAAGAAGTGATTATTGAAAAGTTTGCCTCCACATACAAATGCAAATGACAGTCGAAGAACACGTGAATGTTAATCTTCCAAACCAAGTACGTAGACAAATGCTAGTCATTAGAAACATTTCCGTGCATTTATATTAGGCTGTCCTCTAAAAGACTTTTCAGACAAATATGTCATCAAGATATTCAAAACCATGTAATCTTATCCAAAGTTTCATCTATCAACAGTACAGTTTTCATCTCTCACAGCTGTGTGTCAGAATGTGCAGGCAGATTAGCCAGCTGATAGC
>NW_005054343.1:5224246-5228497 GCF_000277835.1 Geospiza fortis
GAGGGGCTCTGTCATCATCAAGAAATACTGCTGGGGAGAAGAGACTCTTGCTGTTGATTTTTTAAAAATCTCCCCAAGAACCCTTTCTGTGCAGGGATGCAGAGGTTATTTGCAAAGACTTTAATGTTCTGATGGGAGGTAGTGCTCACCCCTGCTCAAAGCCCCCCTCCCCCTGCTTCCCCTTCCCTGCAGAGAGTAAGTTCTCATAACAAAAAACATCCTGAGCACAATTGTGCGTCTGGTATCTGTGGCAAAGAGTCCCCTTCCACAGCAGATTAATCCACCAGATTTCTCATGCCTTCATAGACCCGCAGAGACCCTGATGAAACCCAAATCCAGATGGGTTTGGGTTCCAGCTGCACCCTTCACCTTCCTCAAAGGGCAAATCCCCACACAGGTCCCTTCTCCTTCCAGAGCCAGAGGGATCACTTGGGGAAAAAGGAAAAAAAAAGTTTACAGTAACACTTTTCAGCAAATTCTGTAACTCTGTTGTTTCAAGGAGAGAGATGAATGATGACATATATGGGCTTCTGATAAAGATGCAAAGAGATAGGGCTAAAACACACAGTAAAATGCTGTGAAATGATTCCCCAATATGAGATTCAATATGCTGCCACTGTTGTCTATGAGACAATGTATTTGAATCCATGCATATGAATTAATGCATAATCTTTCAGAGTATTCATTTTTAAATACATTCTTTCAAGTGGATTTTAGCATTACTGAGTAGCTCTAGCTTGACAGCACTTGAAGAAAATGTTTTCAAATTTGGCGAGAGAGGAAAAATTTATAAAAACTGCAGAAGAGCAGTGAGGACTTAACATCGCCTAAAATAGGTTCATGATTTTCTGGGTATCTTTGAAACCTCTTCTCAAAGTGAAGCCCTAAATCTCCATGTTTAGAGACACAAATTTAGTGCCTTGATTTTCAGAGATACTGTTTGTGCAGACCATATTTAGCACGTCTGAACATCACCTGTCCCAACAAAACCATCTTCAGGTTTTGGGGTTACATTTTTCTTTTTTGCTTTTGGCATAAACATTCCTCTCCCAGGGATAGACAGAAACAAGGACAGTGCTTAGCTATTTGCCAGAGATTTCAGCTTAAGGGCATATTTCAGCAGAAAGAAATCCATTTTGGTGGAGAATCCTACAACATGAACACCTTCTAGCACCAAGTACTGAAGCCAGCTGATATCAGTGGAGCCACCAGATCATCTGCAGGGGTTGGGGTACAAGTCACCAAAGCCATAACTGAGGGAGCTGAGCACTGTGGGAGGCAGAACCCCAAATCTTGCTCAGATTCCCCTGAGCTTGTCCGGTTCCTTAACTTCAACACAAAATCCATCTTTCCAATGGGATCATAATGCTTACCCCTAATTGTTCCTCTGCCTTGGAAATGTGCTTTGGAGGCACTTGAGTGAAAAAAAAAAAAAGCTGGAGCACAGAGAAAGAGCCTTTTGAGGGCCAACATGGAGGTGTCCTGTGAGGGAGGAAGAAGTTAGTTGTCCACTAAAACACAGCCCTTAAATGCAAAATAAAGTTTAACGTCTCTGGAAAAGGAGATTCCAGCATGGGATTTCATTCCATTCCATTCCATTATGGAATTTCTCAAGGCTTCATTTGAAAAACTCTAATTTTAAACTCAAACACATTTTAAAAACACTTATATTGCCAGTTCCTTGTTTGGAAAACTACCATTGTCTCCTCTGAAGAGAAATGTAAAGGGAAAAAGGAGTGGGGTGGGAAGGGGAAGACACATTATGTGATGAAACAAGACGTTGCTCCCAGCCTGGGGCTCGCTGCCCAGGCACACACTCCTGCCTGCCAGCCAAGGTCTACTGGGTCAAAACCCAGCTGCAGAGACTGCCCTGAGCTAGTGTTTACCTAGAGGAGCCATTGCAGCCACTCAGGAAATAATCCACATTTCCTAATGAGCCTGCGTGCCCAAATATTTATTTGCTAGTTAGGTGGTAATGGCTCTAGAGTGGTTGTCATAGTCTTTTGGGGACAGCGTGCAACTTGACAGCTACACAGGGTTTGTGTACCAGGTGAGGCATTAATCTGGTTAGCTGGAGTACTATGGTCTGTCCACAAATCATTAATGCTGGCTCCAGTGCTGAACACTGTTAACACATGTACTTCAGGGCTGGTTGCTCAGCCCAGTCCCACAGAGCAGATTTTAGCCCAGTGAGGTCTGCAGACCTTTCCCAGCCCCATTTTTATTACCAGACCAGCAGAAAGCAGTGCAATGCATGGGACCATGGGAGGAGGCTCTGGAGTTACAGCTTCAGCAGGGAAAGGCGGAGGAGAGCGAGAATCTGCCAAAACAATCACGGGTGGTGTGGCTTCAGAAGACAGGGGCATCGAGCAGCAGGGAGCAGAGCTTGCTGGAGTGGTTTTTAAGGATGGCTTAGGAAACAGGCTTTGATTTTAACAGCAGGTTCTACCAACAGAGACCAAACTGCCCTCGGCACAGCTCTGTCCTTTTTCTTCGCCTACACACCACCACAAGCCACAAAGCACTCACCAAGACTGTATAACAAACTGAACTTCAAAAGACCAAAAGCCACAAGAAACACAATGTCCCACAAGAAGGAGCAGGAGCACAAAGAGAGATAGTAGTAGTGATTTCCCCAGATTCCTTTCTGTGAAAAGAGAGAAGTGGGCAGCCAGGAGGTTTCTGATACATTTCCACATCTTCTTTCAGTTCCCAGAGCTGCTCCAGCTCCCCTTAAGTGTTCCCAGCTTCCACCAGGGGATACAGAAATACAGTGAGGACTACAAGTCATCATGCAGAAGATTTTTGCTTCTAGTGGGTACTGGGAACCTCTTTCTAACCTCACCAGAGCTGTCTTACAGGGCCAAACAAACAACGAATGTCAGGAGTTCTGCTCTCCCCGTGGCCATGGCCGTGTTCAGCTCTGAGGGATGCCAGCAGAATCTGTGAGGACCCATTCTAAGGCTGGTGTTCCCTCTCTCAGCCTTGTTATCTGTCTCTTTTTTCAGAATGGCTGGAGTCAAGAATGTGGTCTTTGCCTTCGCTGATAGCAGCATGGAGACTCCATTAAGGAGTCTGCTCCTGGAGGGTTATTGGAAAAAGCTGCTTGCACAGGATGTGATTGCTGGGTTTACACCCCTGCCTCTGCCTTCAGCAGTGTTCACAGTCCCCTCTCCCAGGAGAAGAGAACACAGAGGCTGCTTTTTAGGGAAGGGCATTTCCCCCACTAGTGCTCTGGGGGTGTCCCTGGCAGTGAGTAGAGTGTCATCTGTGGTCTGCACATCACAGGAATAATCCAAACAGCTCCCCTCCTACCTCATAACAGACAGCATGTCACTGAGATGGATTTACCATTGGCTGGCTCCCCTGCACAGCTCAGATTAAAACAAAACTGAAAAAACCCCAGTATTGTGTGTAATCAGGGACGTGAGCACCGACCCAGAAGTTGCACATCCCACACTAGACAAGCCAAGTCAGAGATAACAAAAGTTCAATAACTCCTTCAGCAGATTGAGCACTTGATTACTCTGAACAATCTGCTTCAAAGAGCTGCAGCCTTGCCAGGGGGGATTCATTCACCCCTCCTGGAGCCAGGAAGCCACCTCTGATGCTGCACCATGGGCTGGGAATCTTCCAAACACCTCCAGGAACTCTTGAAGGTGCTTTTGTCCTGGAGAAGATGTCTCTAAAGACGTGGTGAGCTCAGCCTGCTTTCAGGAGGTTTTTCAAGCCAACAGAGGCACCTGAAGACTTAGAGAAAGATGACACTGCCAGATGGCACGGCCCAGGGAGAGGATGAAATGAAGGCTGCGGGGGATGCATACACTGATTTCTCCAAAGACTTATAACCACGATGAAGAAAGAAATAGCTCTGCCACAAGAGAATCTGATGAGAAAAGTCATTTGCTACTGAAATGTAATTTTAAAAATGTATTTAATACCACTTAACAACACAAGCCTGTAATATCCTCTTATCTAAACTGCTTGTGGATTACTTGCTTTTCACTTACTAACCTACCCAATAATTTCTACAAAAAATAAAAATACAGGTCAGGCTTTTGCTACCAGATTTAGTTATTTTACTACCAGACAAAGATGAGCCAGAATGGTTATCAAGAAAAATAAGGGGCGAAAAGAGAATTGGGAAATCTTAGACATTGTATTAAAACAACAGTTTTTAGGGTGTTTGATTTACTATTCAACTGTGTGCAGCTGCTTCTGTGAGAAATAGGAAGCATGCCAAGGGAAAGA
>NW_005054343.1:5228507-5274676 GCF_000277835.1 Geospiza fortis
GAGATGGGGGAAAAAAATTAACGGGTGGGGGAGGTTTGCGGAATCAACTGGTTAATGAGATATGAAATTTTTTATGAGTAAGCCCCTGCTGAAAAGCACTTGTTTGTTTGAACCAGCTTAGTGCTTACCCACTGACACGGCAGTGCGGGTTCTCTCTCTCAACCACTTAATCACCAAATGAGAAATTTAGATAGCATTTGGGTTTTTCATGCACTGGTTTAGAGCCTCTGTGCTTCCCCCTCCTTATCTTGGAGCAGGCTAAAACCTGCTGGGGTCCTGGCACGGGTTTGCTCCTCTCTGCAGGCTGCAGGGCTCTGTGAGAAGGGGAGCACTTTGCACGGGGAGGGCAGCAAATGACTCGAGTCCTGCCGTGGTGCGGGGAGGAATCTCATCAGAGCAAGGTAAGAGCTGTGGGCTTGAATGCCTTGAGGAGGAGGAGGTCAGGAGGAAAGTGGTGCTCTCAGCACGCCAGGCTGGTTCCACCTTCCCTACTGCTGCATTTCAGAGCAGAGAGGAGCTTTCCTTTCTCCACTTTTAGGGGAAAGATTCAGGTTTCAAATGTCCATGGAAGATAGACAACCAGGATTTTTTGAAAAAGGCAAGTTCTCTGCTTTGTTCTGAGGAAGGTCCCCAAATCTCTGAAAAATCCAGACCTTCACTTGTATTTCTCTGTAAGACCACTTAGGCAGTCCCCTGCTGACCGTCCTCATCTGTGTGAATCCCATTCTTGGGCTCTGAGCATTTTGCAGACACTTCCCCTAGAGACCTAGGCACCAAAGTCAGGATTACTCAGCACCCTGAATTTAGGAACTATTTTACTGCATCTTAATCTCTTTACACATAACCTAAACCTTATTTTGTAGTCCAAGGGGAAAAAAACTTCAGTCTCTCAGAGCAAACTTGACTTGTTTGCAATAATTTCTTGGATTACATTTTTCCCAATTTCTCCTATGAGAAGTCCCATCGTACTTAGAGATGTCTTTGTCACTGCTTGGTGGTCTTATTGTGTCAAAGGCTCAACACTTTTTGAGAAAAACAAGTGTCCCAAATTCTCTAAAAACAAAACACAAACCTTGAGGCATAGAGCTCAACTCTGTACCAAAATCTGGTCCGTGATTTTCTCCATGAGGAGGAGGGAATGGAAATCACTTGAAGTCCTGGTTTTCCTCTTGGTTTACTCATTGCTGAAAATCTAATGCTGAAGAAACTTTTGAACTCGAAATGCTCATTTGCAGTTGATTGATAAACTCCCCCAAACAATGTTTTATTGTCATGTAGATCCAACCATATCTACAGCCACGAGGCTTGGCCCCAGTCTGCTCCTCATGATATTAATGAAGGGTTCTTTTCTAGAACCTGTTCAAATAAAAAGCATTTAAACGAAGGGATTAAAGCACTATGCAGTGCTCCTTTACAACAGAGCCCTGTGAATGGGCCTGTTTGCATCTGCTGCATGGGCAGGAGAACACCCATTGTGTTGGCACCCCAGAAGGCCCCACTGCAAAATATTAGACTTGAGAAATCATTTATTGGGATCTTATCTTGCATACCTAATTGAGATGTCAGGCCACTGCATTTAAACTATAACTTGCAGACTAATTAAAGGCAACAACTTAGTGCTTACCTAGGGATTCAGGGAGATTGCATGATGAACTGCCTGTGTTGTAAGGAAAGATTAAACAGACTGAACAAAACAATGTCTGTATTTTTCTGGTGATATCTGATTTGGGGGAGTAATCCCACTTTATCCCCATAAACCTTTTTGTTATTTAGAGGGATATAACCTAGAGGTGCCTTATAGACCTTTTCACCTGGCTTTGATGTCCTAACAGTTACCAGCCTTAGGCTTGTTGTTTTCCTGTTTTATCTGTGCCCAAATTGTTTCCAAGCAGCTATCTGGTTAGTGGGAAAGCCTCACTTTTCTGCAGGGAAAGAAAATGGCAAACGAAACAATAAAGTTTTATCCATGTTTTGTTTCCTTTTGTTTGCAAGCGCATGTAATCTTATAACTCCAAATTCTAATCTTTGCATTGAATAACAGTGCATGGGATCCTCCTGCAGAACAGCATATCTGAAATGGCAAGTTAAAAGCTATGGGGTCACTGCTGGGACAAGAGGAAGCAGGAGGCAGTTCTCCTGTCTTCATGAAGATGATGATGATGCCTTGATTTCACATGGTGAGGAAGGAGGGAGGCAGATACTAAATATAAAAAGCAGAAGTTTATTTGACAGTGTTATGAGGAGGGTAACTGGATGCAAATATTTGACATTGACACGCTGGAATGCTGTAAAAATTTAATTAGATGGGTACATTAGTCATAGTTGTATTAGGGGGTTCATACACTCCATGCAAAAATGCATGCTCCGGTACAAAAGAAATATTTAAGTCCTTCCTGTAAATACCATTTCCCTCATTATTGGGAAATGTGGTCTCAGAGGGACCATTGACCATGTCATTGTATTTACAAAAGTATGGTTAGAATGAGATTAACAGCATTTATGGGAAGGGTTTTCCTACACAGAGAATGATATCTATTATATAGGGAAGGTTGTGCAGCTGAGTTGCAATGAAGCAGACTTGTGTGGCTGCTATCTGGTTTAATGTAGGGTTCACTTCTACACTGTTAAACTGCCTTTAATAGCCTCATGCTCCCTTATACAAGGGCTATTGGTGAGCTCAGATGCATTGAAACACTTCAAGAAGTCCCACTGCATTTCTGCCTGCCCCTGGAAGCCACTGAGGTGTGTTTTATGGCTTCACAGCTGTCCCAAGGAGAGCTCAACTGACTGGCTCACTCAGTCTGGGTAGCCAAAAGAAGTTTCCACAATTTGGTCCTTGCAAGGTGATCCTGTGGGAGTGGGTTTATTTGGGAAGTTCATCTGAATCCAGTGCTGATACACTGGTTGTGGTATCTCATAGCTCCCACTATGGATCTGCCTGACTGTCATTAAAAGTTTTGATAACTTGCAAGACTGATGTTTCTTTCCGTAATTTTCACGTTTCAGCCATACCCAAAATCTTGCAAGGAGATACCTAGATTTCAACTATCCTCTTCTGCTTTGTGGTGAGCAAATAAACTATTTAGTCCATTTATTTAGTCCAAATATTTTCCACACTATTTCCTCCACAGGCTGCCGTGGGGCTGGTCCGCAGGCTGAAGAACCCAAATCTTTGCAGAAAAGCTTTGAATGTGAAGGTGGTAACCCAGTTCCAAAACAAAGAATTGGGAAACCAGTTAGAAATCACAGATGCAAGGACACACTCAGCTCTATTGCTGCATACTAACAACACTCCCTACATCGTATAATGTCTTTGTGTCTTTTGTCGGAAAAAATGCATATTTCACATAATTTGAAATTATTTCTTTTCAGAAATCCCTGCAGAAAAGGAATTTGGACCATTTCCCTTATTTTGCTTTCCCTTCAGCTTTACTACATGTGGAAAATAAGATGTTTTAATTTGACAATGTTCATTTAGTAGTAAATAAGCAAATAATTGGTCATGTTTTATTTCAAAGAGTGTTTCAGTTCTGGTACCATGTGTGACATTTAAAAGCAATTATGAGATTGAGATACCGGATAGGAAAGGGATAAAAACAAAGGATGACTCAACCAAAATCAACTAATACTTTGTCTTAATCAGTGTTTGGATTGTTCTGATGAATTTGATATCAATGCTACAGAAAACGAGAATGCTATACTGGTTACCAGTTCATTTCCAAGAATTCAGGGAATTTTCAAAGAGGATAATGTCTGTAATTACCTGTTAGCATTTAAAAAAGGAGGATGAGTAACTTCTGAGGAAAACAAATGGCACCCTAGGAAATCCCATGCATCAATGTCAGGAAGGGATTTCTGTTAGGGAAGGGTGTGTTTCTGTGTGTGTGTGTCCAGGATTATATACATAAAATAATGAACAGCAGCCCGTGCTTTTGATTGAAACACCAAAACATGGATCAAAATTCTCATTCAATTTGCTGTGCTATTTATAGAAATTGTAAAAACTGTGTCACACTGGAAAGGGAAAGAAAATCAAGCCCAAACCCTCAATTTTTATTAATAAGACTGTTTCTTTTCTAAATGCCAGCTATAGAATGACGACCTCACAAAGAGACTCGCCCTTTAATGTCATGTTGGCTATTTGAAATCAGTAGATCAGTCAGAGCAGCTGAATTGCTCTATTGGAAAGGATAACCAGCCAAATGACCACACATTGATTGCAAAGCAGATGCATCTACACAGAATGTTTTTAAGCGAGCCAAAAAAAAAAAAAAAAAAAAACCTTCTCTGAAACATCTCTACTCAAACTGCCCCAGAACAGTCACAGTGAGAAGCAGTTTGGGGCTTTAGGGGTATTTTGCTGTGGATGAATGAGTCAGCCAAAAACTGCCTCTACTCAAACACTGGCATCAGTATCTCAGTAAATTTGAGGAATCTCTTCAGGAACAATATTAGAAGGTAAAAATCTCAAGAGACTTGATTCCAAGGACATATTTAACCATTGATCCTGCTACACTCAGCAAGTGACAAAGTGGGATTTAAATTTGTACAACTTCAAAGAAAAGGGAGTCACTCAAGAAGAGTGAGACAGAGAATGAAATCCAATTAAATAAAAAAAAACTTTCTGCATGAAAATGTGTAAAATTGGCAAATGGTAGCCAATATTACACCAAGCAATGATTTTCAAAAGGAAGTGAGGCAAAAGGGTCTCATTTTAAAAGGGTCTTTTGAAACTATGTAGAATAAAAGCTCAAGAGTATCTTCTAGCACTGGTAGAATGATGGCAAAGAAAAGCAAAATTTTATCCTAGTAATATTTTCATAGACAAGGAATTAAGATTAAATAGTATTCAGCAACTTAAACAAACATACAAACTGTGAGAAAGATGACAAAGACTACAGCAGAGTGGTTTGGATGGCAGTGAGATATATCATAGGTGATTGTTTTGGGCTGAGTGCCCACAGACACCACCCAGACACACACCAACACCACCTGAGCAGCAGCTGGGTGAAATCAAGGTCCTAACACACAGTTTCTCTGTGTGTCTACCTGTCTCTTAATCACATTGATGTATTTCTGAGTTCAATTAAAACCCCGGTTCCCACTAACACAAAAGCTGCAGTTCTTTAGTGACTTAAGAATTTAAGTCCCATTTGAAAAAGTCTGACAGACGCTTTTGAAAATTGGTTTCATTATTAGTAAACCAGACAACTGGACTCTTAAGATCATTAGAAAGATATTAGGTAGAAACTTCAAAGTCAATGGGATTTGTACATCTTAGTCACATAAGCTCCTCTGAAAATTTTTCCTTCATGTCAATATGCATTCAAATAATTCTCCCTGCACTTGGATACAGTGTGTTTGTCATGACCACTGAGCACGATAAATTGAATCTCAAAAATCCAGTAGGACTAGGAATTAAATAAATGTCTCCTTAAACCATTTTCTTTTCTAAAAGGTAAAAGAAATTGTGACCATACCATAGGGAGGGAAAAAACCCCCATATCTTGTTAAGTCAGACTGAAGTAGTTCCAGCTCATCCACAGCCTGCTCCCAAGTGAGTGCTGGAGGATCAGAAGGCTGTGACCAGCAGAGCCTAGGCAGAAGCAGATGTTGTGTCCAGAGCCCTGGCAGTGGAATTCAATAGCTGGTTTGGTGAATCATTTGAACTGGTCACTTGGGAGGGCAGTGCCTGCTTAGTTTATGGTAAGTTTGAACAGCCCAGTGTTTGAACAGTTTATTCTTACCTCTTACTGGAACAAAGAGGCTGTGTTTGTAAATAAGATGATAATTTGTACCATATTAGGGTCTTTTGCAACCACCAAAGCATTCCCATTTTCCATAGAAAAGGAACCGTTTGCCTGGGAAGAAATATCATCTGGCAGCATTTCTAGAGCCGTGTTTCAAAGAGAAATTTGAAGCCACTCTTGTACAATGCACAGGCATTAATCACCAAAAGCGAGATTCTCATAAACAGAGTAATCCAAACCAGCAACACAGAGCCTTGCTGAGCACTGGTCAGTGTGGAACAGATGAAAATCTGGGTCAAACCCCTTTCAGTGACAGGCACCTGCCCCTGCTGCCTGTGCCCTTGTACCTTACAGCCGGAGCAGAGTGGTGTTGAAACCTTCAGGCAGTGCAAAACATGAGCAAAGCCAAGGAGGTGGAACAGCAAAAAATAGCATCAAAGGAAGTAGAGAAGGTGGCAGAGCAGCAGGATGAACAGCCATGCTGTAGGAGTGTCACCTGAGTGAAACAATCAATGCCATTAGACTGAGTCCATCAGGGTCTCTACAAGCACAGCAGCGCTAGGATGATGACAAATCTCTGGGTCCAAAGGGAGACATCCTTCACCTTGTTGAAAAGTAAGGAAGTGGCTGCTTTGATCAGTTTGGGCGAGGGTTTCTGATCCATACCTGGGCTGCTCCCATCAGATGTCAGGTGCTGCAGCTTTATGACATCCTATGTGATGGTGCTGCTGCCACACTGAGAGCTGGAATTGCTGTGGACAAGCAGTGTTGACTGCTGCTGTTTCACCAAAATGAATAATTATATATCTCCCACTCAAGCTGATTGTTTGAACATGTGAGAGGGAGAGCACAAGGGAGATGCTACCAATAAAGGAGCTTTTATTGCAGCTAATGTTGCCTTTGAGAAAAACCAGGCTGGAGGGATGAAGGGTGGGTTCTGGTCCTGCCATCAGCTCATGGTGTCAACAATGCTTAAGTGGCATATCTGTGAGCTACTGGGGCACTGAAGCAGACAACTTTTTTATGGAGGGGGGAATGAGGAGACTTTTTCCAAGCTCATTTAATAGTCCAGCCTGCAAACAGTCTTCTCCTCTCTCATTACTGTTCTTCCCTTGTCTCTCCTCCTTGGCATGGTGCCGTTTCCCCCCCGAGCAGCAGCTGTGCACACTTGAATAGTAAATCAAACACCCTAAAAACTGTTGTTCAAAAATCTTTTCAGATCTTTCTCTCCTCTATTTCTGTTCTCCTTTTTCTTGCTAATGACTAAGGCAATTGGGTCTTTTTAAAAATTTTAATCTGGTGTGATCTAATTCTGTGTTGCTAACTTGATGTATCACAGTGTCCATCAGTGAAAGGACCTAGAGGTACATCTGGTTCAGCTCCCATCAGTGATTATCTGGAGGGTCCATGGTGAGAGGCTCCCATTTCCTCTGGGAGCAGGTCTCAGGTCATCTGGTGAAAGGCCAAAGAAGATGGTAACAGTCTGGATAGCAATATAAATACACTCCAGTCAGGGCTGATTTACACTAACCAGGCACCTGAGCACAACATCCTAAATAGCATTTGTTTTTATGGTTTCAAGACCATTTCCACAACAGAAATGCCTAGAGGATTAATATTGTAGAGAGAGGGATGAAGACAGAACAGCAAAATATCTGATAATTAGCACCATGCAGTATATCATATGTTTTTCGTTGAACTCAACACTCATCACAGAGTAGCAGTGAGTTACTCCCTGGAAAATGGGTGCATTTTTTCCCCAGAGAAGATTTACAGAAGGTAACTTAGCTGACAGAAATGCCTGACTCCTGCCCAAAATACAGAGCAGTTTAACTGTTCCTGTATTTTGAAACTATTGCAAGAAACTGATATTGCACCTTAAAAAAGATCCAGTTTGGAAACAAACAAACAAACAAAAGTGTGTAATTCTGGTAATTCCCCTTTTATTTGTGTGAGATACTTAAGCCCACGGATAGCTTCTCCAATTTAGCATGTACATCTGTGAAAGGGATGTGATGGTGGAGCTTTGGCTGTGAAAATACAATGTATGCTTTATTACAAAGAAAACCACAGTTTGAAAACCAGGGAAAACTCTGATTCACCAGCATGACTCACACACACTATAGAGCCTGCAATCCCTTTAGCAAAGATTCAAGCCCAGCAGCATGTATCTACTTGCAAAGAGAACTTATTTTCTCTAAATGAATGATCTTTTCAAGTGCCTTATCTTACTCTTTTTGAAGAGAGTGGAAAATCTCTCACTGGACTTTGGTTGACGCCCTTAAATGCAGGAGGAACTTCAGTAGATACCATGTAAATATCCACAAAAATGACTCAAAGCCACCATCAAGATAATATTATCATAGGAGATGGGAAGTGAGATTTCTGAGAAGACTGTTGCAAGCCCAGGAGGACCTGTTATGTTGGGGAGTGTCTGATTGAGATTAGTAAAGCTGAACTTTTCAGGAAATGAACACTTCAGGGTTCCCACCTTGGGAGAGAATTTTGACATGTTCTCAATTTCAACAAATGAAATTGAGAGGGGATTGGAACTAGGTGATCTTTACAGTCTCTTCCAACCCAAACCATTCTATGAAATATGCCTGAAAGCCAAGAAAAAATTGCAGAGGATTTTTGGACGTCTTTAGAAAATGCAAACAACTAGACAGGGGGCAACAACTCAGTTAACAGCAGCATAAGGGAGTTCAAAAGATTTTCATATCCAGTGATGAAATAATTTTGTTCCATTACTCCAACTCCTGAGACCACTGGTCCAATGGATTATATCAAAGGGTAATAGTGGAGTAGCATGGTAAGGAGTCAGGCTGTTAGGGCTTGCTGCCCAACAGAGCATCCACAAGAGGAAAGAAACATCTTTGAGTGGTAATTACAGTTCATTTTATCTGTTGAGGCTATGAAAAGCAGGGTAAGAATGTGCATGGGCCTTAGAGGGAGGAACTCGAGGTACAGATGCAGGTAAACTTGTTTATTCAACTCTCCCAAATAAGTGGCTTCACTTTCAGAAATGCAAAGCCCCATGTTGCTCTCACTGAACCAGACTGACAGGGGAAGAAGCCAGGTTAGTGCTCCTGGTTTCTCACTCACCATCACAGCCATACCTAATTTACCCATTTTCCCAGTGAAAATAAATACTGAAAGGCTCATTTTTAATGTATTTAACATAAAGGTTAAAACCCAAAGCTCTAAATTTGGTTTGCAGTATTTTTTCCTTCATTTAAGAATAGAAAACTTTCATTGCATTTTGAAAATTCTCATGAGGAGACTGTCTCACTTTAGCAAACAAGGAAGCTGCACTCACCATTCCTGTCCATGTTTCTGTGGCTGTGTTTAAGTCACCTCTCTGCTCTTGGTCTTTTTCAAGCCACTAATTCTGGGATTTGTTTCCCCATCCACACACCTTCTGCCTGGGCACGCCTGTGTGTGCTCAGCTCTAGTGAACTGCAGGCCTTTAGCTGTACAGGCTCATTTTCCCTGTTTTTTTTTGACCCTAAATAGCAACTTAACATGCCTCTCATCCACCTATGACAGTCCCAAACCAGTTGAAACCTTGACTTTTTAGCTTGAGGCACAGGAGCATCAGGGCAGAGCTTATGTTATGCACAGGAGGCTGATGCTGCTCAGCAGGGAAGTCAGATGGAAGATAAAGTCAACCCAGAGCCTGCACACTCATGTCTTAACCACCCTCTGCTCATATGAAAGGTCATCTCAGTCCCATAAACTCCCATGCTTGTATTTCCCAAGCTGAGAAACTCCTCATTTGGACTCCAGAGCTGCCTGGAGTCTTTCCATGCTGGAATTGCCTAACTCTGGAGCCAGTGGTGATCATTAATGCAATGGATTGCCTGCCATTTCCATGCCATCAGCTCTTTTGGCTTTGGACTTCAGTACATTATACATTATTTCTGGGTAAAAAATAGAGACAGTCCTCTCCATTTCATAATATTATGTTGGGCCTGCAATCTTCTGAGAGGATAGAGTTGGAAAGTACTATTTTTCTTGCTTAGAAAGAACAGAGTAGATTAGTAACTATGTATGAAGTGTGCATTGAAGTTAATTAATACCTGTGCAAAACCTCGACATAGGGAATTAACATTGAAAAAATGGTTCTTTGCATTGTCTGGGAAGAAAGAGCTGCATTTCCCTCTTCATGACTGATAAACCTCTGTATTCAGAGTTTCTGGTTCTGTAGGTATTAGATCTATGGTCGACCAGAGAACACCATTAAGCAGAGCTGATTTATTTATTTCATAGTTCACAACGTTACTTCTGGGGGAACAGGGAATGTGGGAGGCTGGACTAGTGGGAGCTGTTATCTGAGGAATGCTGCCCTTGATTTCGGGGGAGACAGGATTCTGCCTGGTGCTGCTCCTCTTCCTCGCACCCAGCTTGGATCTTCTCTGGAGCAGTCACTCCAGAGATCAAGAAATCATGAATGCAGACACCTGAATGTGAAGCTATTCAGGACCATCCATCTGTATGATCCAACCCAGGGATGTCCAAGGAGCTGACTTCTCAAAGCACATTTATTTCTACAGTCTGGGAAAGAAAAACCTATGGGATTAGAAACTGTGCTCTTCTCTAACTAAGCAAACTAAAACCTAGTTCTGTGGCCCCAATGCCTGTCTCTGGATCCTCAGCAAGAAACTTCAACATTTTGGTGCCATTTTCCCATTTCACTGCCATCAGTGACAAAAATGCAGGAGTACAAATGCCAGGGAGGGTTTGTCCCCATTTCTTTGCTGCTTCTGTGGGGACACTGAGAGCACAGATTTTAGAGTATTCCTCAAACACTGAGGAAACACAAAGGGCTTGTGTTGAGTGGGATAACCCCCATAGCCCTTTGCTGTCATTGCCCTACCCTGGCATCCAGAGCATCTTGAGCAAGGGTTTTCCTCTGGTGGGAAGAGAAGTGTTTTCCAGTGTTTCCATCCAGAGGTTCCTCTCCTACATTGCCACATAATAAACTTGTTGTAAGAGAGATCTTATTCAGATAGGCATCTGCATTTATGCTACAGAAATATTTGTTATTTATAGATGAGATTGTGTGTTCTCCCTCTCAGAGCTAGATGGTATCTCAAGGACACACCCCAAGAAAGAAGAGGGAGGAAGGTCTTCCCTTCTGAGACAGCACAGAAACAATTCCTCCCTATTTCTGCTTTGTTCCAATATCAACAGCAGATACTTATGCCCCCATTTCTATACAGACTAAGTCGTGCTGTGGTGGTGCAATAGTTGGTCTTTGTATTTCTCCACCCACTGGTTTGTGTGTCTAAATCCAATCTCAGAGCAACCAAAGAAGTGTCTGTGCCTTTACAGGAGCTCACACTCCACAATCCAGATCAGGTACTTGTGTTTCTGCATATGGGTTCAGGGGAGCTGTGAGCATGAATATGCACGGCAAGATGAGAGGACACACAAAGAGAAACCCCAACAACAATGAACATTTAGAATAAATTGCAAATAGAGGCGCATAATTTGTGGTTAGAGAGACTGAGTGCTAGTCATTATTCAGTATCACTCATTTCTTTCCTCCAAATATATGTATGAAAGCCAGGAACAAATAATATTTTTATAAACAGGGAGGAGGTTTTCTTTTTAAATTAGATTATGTTAAAAAATAATCTAGGATGACTGGAGTCAGATTGTACCTATATGGAGAAACTACTATACAGCCAAGTGAATCATTTATCCAGATATAATGTATAACTTCATAGCAAACAAAAGCCAGACATATTAAGAGTGAATTGTTTACAATAGAGGGTTACATATTAAAATGTATGTATAATTGTAACCTTCTGTTAACACCCTTTTGAAGAGAAAAAACACTGATTGCAGGCTTTAAAATGCTATGTCTCAACTATGCTGGGTGAACAGCTCTGTATGTAATGAGAGCAGCATACACAGGAGGGATTCTTGCAGATTAAAAAAAAAAGAGAGAAGAATTAAAAACAGCTCCTACAAAAGTATATAGCAGAAGTTGCTCGTTCTTCATTTGTATCAAAGGAATTCATTGTCATCTCCCAAGACTAATTTGGGGTAAAGAAAATGTGCTTTATTGAAAGCACGGCATATGATTTAATCTGACCTCACCAGATTCTCATTCTGGCTCTCGGAAGGTTGCCCTGGTGACATCACACCATGAGTGATGTCCTCAGCCCACAGGCATCCATTGTGAGCTCTAGAAGAAACTTGGCATTGCTTGGGGATGGGAAAACACACACACACACACGTTTTGGGGATCTGGTTGGAGACATCTTCCATCTCAGCCACTGAAGGAAGCCCAGAACCCTGGCCTGGGTTTTACTGAAGGGGGTTTTACTGTTGAAAAGTACTGAACAGTGCTTAAACAGCTGCCTCCACCTCCTCCAGAGAACTGTCAGAGACAGGGACAGCAAAAACCACATTTGCACCATGCTCCTTCCCCAAAACTTTGGAGAGCACAAGGCAAAGGAGAGGAATTGTAAGGACTTCTACCACTGAACCTATTCAACCACCACAAAACACTACTCAAAGCAGTATAGAAAGCAGATAAATCAGATTTCTATCTCTCTTCCTGTTAAGTTTATCAGAATACCTTTTTCATCACTCATGAAACCTCAGGGGAACAATAACAGAGGAAAAACAAAGAGTCCTTTAAGCAATACATGTCCCTTTTGCTAACAGGCTGGTTATGTCCCCTATTAAACCGCAGGAATAAGTGGCATGACTCTATTCCACCAAGAATCCCCTAAACAGCCTTCTCTGTGCATTTGCTGCTCACATAAAGTTGGAAATACAGCCAAAGCCCAACTATTTTCCTTGTTCCATCAGATTCCTTGTTTCCCTCACAGAAAATCCACTTCTGATTAGCAATCTTTCTGAACCCCCTGAGCTGGAGCCTCCTTCCCCAGTACCCTGTGCTGTGTATCCACAAGAGCTAGATGAAATGTGAGGGAGATTAGCAGCACAATTTACTGCACTTTTTGGATATTACAGAACTGGAAACCAGGGAATACAATCATTCAGGAGACAGAGATGTGGAGAGTTCTTACTCAGGGAGAGAACTCCACCATAAACCCCGCTGCATCTGCAAGACTTGACAGGAAAATAAGAGCAGCCACAATCAACACAGTACTTGTGCATTTCACATGTATTCACATTTCATTGTAATCACATTTCAATATTTTCCATCTCACAGAATAAATGGATGGGACTTAAAAATCCCTCAGACAATGTGGAGTAATAGTTTCCTAACCCAGCAGAAGCACCCTGTCCCTCTTGCCCTCTTTTCTAGAGCCAAGTGCAGGAAAGCTCCTCTGCCAAATCCCCTGGGCAGGTGATAGACTCACCTGAACAAAGACAATGAGAAAGTGAAGATTGACTGGCTTGTTATCACAAGGTTCCCAGCTGCCTCATGCACACTTTGGGAGGATAATTTCAGAGGAGCTTTGTTGCAAGTGCCCCTCTTTTCCAATCAGGAGGCATCATCAGAGCCAGATAAGGAGTGAACACAGATTCCAGCGTTCGAGCCATTACAGCGACATGCAACACTACAATTTTCTGGGCTATTGATTGCTGCTGCTCTGGCATTGCAACCCAAAACACTGGAGGAAGTCAAGTGGAGAATGAGAAGAGGGGAAATTAGCATGCTGGTGAGCTGGTTAAAATACCTTTGCTGAAAAGAGCTGATTTGTCAAAATCACAACTTTTGGCCAAAAGGTATGAATTTCGAGACAGAGGTTTTGCAAGAAGTTTGGGGATTTTTGTCTGGGTCTCTGACCTGCCAAGTTAATTCCCTAGTCATGCAGCTATCATTAATGTTCTCTCAGGTCATACTTTGTTTCATTTTAGCACAGCTTCATTCAGATCTGCACACAACCAAATTTGTGAAGCAACTCAAAAAACTTGTGTGTTTTTCTATTGCCAACCCCTCCTTAACATTCAGACGGAGGTAAATAACTCTGTCATAAACTCAATGGGGAGTTTATTGATAGCATAAAATAATACATTTTGCTTTCAAGACATTTCTTGTTACAGTCAGGAGAGAGAAGATGTGAGTCAAAAGCTTCCTTCTCATTTTCACTCGGTTCATTTGTTCACTCCGTTTAGTGAAACTTAAGTAGCTGTTAGAGCTAGAAGTCCCAAGGCACATGTGTTCTTTAACACATAACTTAATATCCAAAACAAATAATTACAGCTTCTTTTCTGAGTGTCACCCTTCCCAGGAGCAGCTGATGCATATGCTAGAATGTAAAAACCTGCAAGCTGATTCTCTGCTTCAGTTCACTGCCCTCTGTTTCAGGGAGATTTACCCTCTACCCACCATTTCTTCCACTCAGGCAATCATTTCTGCATCTGGAGTGCTTTTGGACAGTTTTCTCCAAGCCAGCAGAGAATGGCAGGTCACAGCTTTGTCTTTTAGACAAAGCCTCCAGAAAAACCTTTAACATTGAACAGACCTCCCTCAACATCAGACAGAGGTAATGCTCAGTTACCCCCACAGAAAAAGCTCTCTAATTGAAAGGTTCAGGACTGTGCATCATTCAGGGCTGGCTCCTCCTCCCCTTAGCTATAACACTGACCTAATTATACAGAGCCTCAACGCTGCAGCACCGAGGAGTTTCAAGTTTGCTTGTTATGTGATGCCTGCAACAATATTTATTCACCAGCTACTCCAAATAAAACGCCTTGTTTCACTGAGTTAACATCAAAGCCAAGCTTGTAGATGGTACTGGTTTTATTTACATGATCTGCATACCTCTACATGTGTGTATTTATACACACACAGATACACACACACACACACTCTTGCCCAAGAGGAAAAGCAGTGTGGGGCTGTTTATAATAACAGCAAACAACAACTGGTGCTTGTGATTTTGGATCTTGCAGCACACACCTTTCATATTGAAATCCACAGAGGGAGCAAAGAGAGGCAGGTGCCGGCACAGTGCCCTGCCCAGGTTCCTGTCACACTCCGAGCGCTGCAGCCTGCAGAGGTGCCACCATTTCTGCCCCAGGGTCCCTTTTCCTCCTGCTTAGCCAAGCAGGAGTTTAGGGCAGAAGTCCCTCTCTTCCAACATCTCTGTAGGTCAGTTAAGATTTTCATCACACCTTTTTGCACAGGTAGTGGCTCCCAAAACCAATCTAGCCAGTCCACAGGTGCACCTGGAATGCCTGTCTGCTCACAGAGACACATCACTTTTCCTTGTGTCTGATAGTCGTTAAATTTTAAAAGAATAATCAATGTGTACTGATGGATGATCATCTCAGCCATCACTAGGTCAGTGTATCATGAAGCAAAGCAGCAAAAGTGTCTGTTACCCTCTTTCTCATTGCACTGTTCTCTGCCTCAATCCCTTTCTTCCTTTAAAAGTTGAAACTGAACATGTACAGAGCAAGGGAGATGAAAAACAATATCCATAGTGAGATATAACACAGAACTTTGTGCCAAGACATATAGATTATTAATGAATAATGTACATTTGTCAAAAATATATGCTCGTGAAAACAAGCCCTTGCATTTTGATTTATTCTTATTTTAGGAGTCTAAAATCTTTGCATTCTCTAAAGTCCCCACACTCTTCCTTTCTCCCTCTGTTTTGTTTGTTTAGATTTCTTTGTCTCTGGAGGTCTGCACAACCCTCCCTAGAACTAGCCAAAAGAAGAGCTATGGTCCAGAAATAATCCTTAGTTCCTTTCCTCAATTAACATGTGGGAGTATAAAAATTTGGTGACAAACATTCCGCCGGCTGGGAAGGGGAGGCTCAAATTCTCCTGCTCCTCACTCATCAGCATGGGAAAGGAAAACATCAGCTGAGATTGCAGAAGGCCTTCTCCTCCCTGCCTTGGTTTGGCCACTGCCAATAATTGTGTCCACGCTGCTGTGGGGGCACAGCTCAGCATGAGGCAGCAGAAGGGATGTGAGGAGGTGGAACCAAAGACCTCGACAGGAATAATCTCATAAATGCTGTTACCACGTGTGCAAGGGACAGACTGGGATCCTTCAGAGGTTTCCCTGCAGATGCACTGTTTCTCTTTGCCAAAACTGAACCCTTCTTGCATAACACAAAGCTTTCCCAGCAGAGGTGGCTTGAGCAGCATCTTATTTTTTCATTGCCAGCAAGTATTTCTGAGAAAGGCTAGGCTAGAGTGTGCCAGAGTCTGGAATTAGATACAAATTAATTGCATGTAATTACTCAAGAGCATCAAGTATCTTTTTGGGATTTTATAGTTATTGTTATTGTAATGATGTTCAATGATATGTAATGATGTTCATGTTGTATTTGCAAATACAATTATTGTAAATTACTGTATTGCTAACTTCTCCTATTGTGTGTGATCACCTCACTGGTTTTCTTGTGGTCTTTTGTAAAAAGTTTTTATAGCCTTGATGAAGACACAAGTAGATCTGAAAATTCACTGCTGTTCTCACAATGGCTCTCTGTTACTCAAAAGTAGAGAATTGGTAAATTATTAGCTTATGATTAAATTACAATGTCACTGCAACATTTGAGAGGTCAAAGTCATAAACAAACTTTATTTCTGTCTCGCACCACAAGCCTGATAATGACAAACTTAGACATATTTTCCTAGCAGAATTTCCTCTTTGATTTAATTTCATTTCTCATTTTTTCTTTTTATATCCACTTGCATTACTCTTATCATTTCATTTAAAGAAGGACTGTCAATATCTCAGGGAGGTGTTGAGAGGGCTAAGAAGAGTAAAAGCCTTTCAAAAGCAACTTTGTATGTGAAATATGTAAGATTGGTTAAAAATTTTCATTCCTGAGCTTTTCACAATGTGTAAGTAGGTATTAATATGTACAAGCAGAGAAAGATGTCTGAATTTTTTTTGTACTGGAGTATGCATTCATCTACAGTCACTGGTGCTGGTTTGGCCTCAGAAATTCCCTGCGCATAATGCATCCTGACAAATTAATACATTGTTTGGTCAATAAAACCTAGAGAAGAAAAAAACCTCTAACTATAAGGAAAAAAAACCCCTACAGCACAGTTGGAAAATGGAATTCTGAGAAGCATGGAAATGTGCAAAAGTAAGAAGGTATAGAGAACATAAAAGGGGAAAGGGAAAAACATTGAAAGGAAAATTCTTGCTCTCAGAGACTCCCTTCCCCCAAGAAAAAGTTTTCTTACAGCCTTGTGCAGAGAGCTGCATGTCCTCCTCTGCATGGCCTTTCCTCTTGACATTCACTTCCTTCCAAGTACATTTTCCAGTTAAACATATTTCTTTTCTTCATCCAACTCCCTTTTTCACACCAATCTCTTTCTCCCCACATTTTTTTCCTTGCCTTGCTTGGTGATTTTTCTGTATGGTTAAACTCCAGGAAGTTTATCATGTTAAATATTAGGAAAATCCTCTTTGATAGTTTGGACATTAGAAACAGATCACCTGAGGAGGTGGTGGATGTTCCATTTCAAGGTGGTTTTGAGGAATGAATTCAACAGAGATGGGCTGGGGATTTCCTAAATCTGGCCTTGGGACAAGAGGATGGACCAGTCACCCCCTCCAGATCTCTTCCAGCCTTGTGTTTCTATGATTCCTTTCACCCCTCCAGGGTCTGGGGGTGTTTGAATGGCTCAGGGTATGTCAGAGCTTAATCAAAACTTTGCAGCACAGGGCAAGTGTGTAAAGCAGTACATTCTATTTTCTCCAGGGTCACCGTGCTCGCATCCAGAAAGGTGCTGACACAGGCACACACAAACACACGTGCTGTTGTTAGAGGTGTGCTCATCAGTTATTTATGAAGTTTATAATCTGACACTTAAAAAAAAAAAAAAGAGAGATCCTAACAGGCTCCAGCGTTCTACAGCTGTTGAAATGTCACCTCTCAGATAGAGATATTGATTAACAGTTTGAGACCAGGCACATTGTATTCTGTGCTAACAAGCTGGTACAGCTCTACCTGACATTTCTCACCAAAGGAGAGGACTAAGTCATGCTTGGTGGCTTTTGTTGGACAGTTCTGAGTTTGTGGGTGTATTTAACACTGGGCTATGAGCTGGGGAGCCTGTAGACTTGGCTCTGTTCTGCCTGAGCAACTGGGTGAAGATTAAATGAGAGTCAGGATTTTATTTAGGGCCCACAGGGCTGCAAAGAGGGTCTCTGATGGAGCTTGGTATGGGGAGACCCATGGAAAACAAGGTCTAAATTAAACATGGTCATTTGGATGTTTCTCGGGCATGTATTGAAACAATTTATATCTCCTCATTTTCATAGAATTATTGAGATCTCTGTGCACCTGACTCAGCCACCAGATGATTGTTACTCCAAAATATTTCACAATAGTGAAGCTTTTTTGAATAATCTCCTAAATGAGAAAACCCAGCTGGAATCCATGCTGTCTGAAATGCTAAAAAAAGGAGTCACAGATCCTGGAGAACATACAAGCTGGCCTACACATGGAATGAACCCATGCTGGAGGTGGTGGACAGCTGGCCACCAGGGAGGCAGTGAGATCTATGAGATAGCCCCATGAAACACAAGACCCCAAAGCAATGATTTTGCTTTATTTTCATGGAGCTGATTTACAGATAAGGCAAACATCTCAGGCAAACATCTCAGCTCCAGCACAGGCAATGGTGAAGTTCCTACTGACACTGCTGAGACAGCAAAACAGTTATCAAGACCTAACTTGAAAGTAAACTTCCAAAACTTAAATCCTTAATGAAGGGATCTGTATATTTTTCATCATAATCATTGGCACTGAGACAGATACAAGACATGTTTGCATTTGCTGCTACCTTTTACAAAAATTTGTAACTTCAGATCTGTCACAGGCATTGGTTGTCCTGCACACCATGCCAGACACAAAATGAATACAACATCCTTAATGGCTCCTGTCCCTAAACCACAGCATAAAGCCAGGGATGAGCTCCCCTTCATGACAGTATTGGTCTAGATCTGCTGGTTACTCAAATTTAGATGCTCTTTGCTAAAGCAGAGAGGCCACGGTGTTTCACTTGCAAAGAGCTGTACACTACATTGATAAAGCTCACAGTTCCAGCAGGATAAAATAATTTACTTTTGCTCTTTGTGCATTTGCTGATAGAAAGACAGGTCATGTTGAGAAGACCAGGAGAGTTTCTGATAACCAGGAGGTATTAGCAGATTGTCTTAAAATTTCCATCTTTCTTTCTAAACTTCAAACTTGGCTGCAGGCTTTATTTCAAAATAATAGATTTCCTTTAGATGCTTTGGTTCAAAATTTCTCCTGCTTGTTTAAAGAAAAGTTTGCCTGTTGTCCAGATTTTATTTTGTCAAAAGAAAAGCTGGAAGATCTACTGACACCTTTTTATTGTGTTTCTAACCCAAAACATTCTAACGATGTTAACCTTTCTGATAATACACTCAAGAGCTTCCACTCAGCCTTCATTTTTCAGAAGGGCTTTTAATGTTTTGCTTTCTGGTGCCATCCTTTATTTATTTATTTATTTATTTATTTATTTATTTATTTATTTATTTATTTATTTATTTATTTTCAGTGGTGCTTTGTGGTGCTGGTGGGTGCTCGATTGCACCAGTGGAAGGATGTGCAATCAAACTTGCAATGAGACAGTAGTCTCTGATTGTCATCAGCTGCAGCTCATTATTCTCTCAAGGATTCCTTGTGCCAATCGATGATAAACAATGTGTAATCACTTGCAATTGATTGCAAATCAGATTGCACAGACTGGCATGTGGAGTCCTTGAGGGAATAAAGAGCGGTGCCTTTTGCCCACTCCTGGGTCTGTAGGGCCCCCATGCCATCAGCTGGAGGCTCCTCTCTCCTGATGAAACAGGGCAAGGTTGTGCTCACATTTGGTACATCACATCCTGGCTACCCATTTCATCCCCTGGCTACTCATTTTCTCTCCCCAGGTGCGCTCCAGGACCGTTTCCCTGGGCTCACCCTCTGCAAAGTCACAGAGACAAAATGTGAGGGGTTAAGGGGAGGTTTATGATTCAGTCCATCAACAGGGCACTAAACCAATTTAGTTTTCTGAAGATTCCTTATTCCCTCTATTTTCCCCTTCAAAACTGGCTCAGTTTTGAAGCAGTTGTTAGCAAAATCAAGTCACAAGTAACAGAGGAAGAAGCCCCTGTTGGCTTGTTCTGAGGCCAAGTCAGATACGTGGTGAGCTCAGCTGGGTTTTGCTATTTAGACTTTTACCTTCTCAAGTAGTGCTAATCAGATCTGATCTATTGACCATTGGTGGCCTGAAAAATGTCACAAAAAAGTGGCCAGTGAAATTAGAGCAAAACATAAATAAATGTGTCTTCAGTAGCTCTTTTTGGATTACTGTTCATGGCTGCACCAGACATAGCTGGCACTAATTGAAAATGTTGGTAGCCAAACACTCATATTTGGACTTAAGAAGTATTTTGTTAACACCATTTTAAAAGACATTGTTACTTACCAATCTCCCTCCCAGCTGCTGTAGGGTAATAGATTTCTGGGCTAGAAATACTTCAGAAAAAAATTGTTTATTTATCTATTCAATTAATTAAAGAAGTTCAAGAAAGATAATTTGAAATCAGTTCTCTTTCTATGTATTTTACTTTTCAGGTCTAGGTGTCTGTGAGACAACAATGTCCTCATTCCAAATGCTGATCTTAGAACAGGACATGAAATCACATCTGAATTCTGCATGGAAAACAAAAAAAATTAAAAACCTATTTAAAATATTCATGGAGTAGTTGCTCAACTGATAGTGGGTTTTTTGACTTCAAGCAAGCAGGGTCTTGGCTTGATCTTTATATTTAAATGAGAAAAGAATAACATTAGTATTCACTGAATATTTTGATAGAGATAATAATCTCTATTGATAACATACTTCCTTTTAAACATCTGTAAGGCAATCAATTGGAAACTGATGCACTCCTCTAATCTTACTTCAGGATCTGGTTCTTACTAAAGACTTGAAAATCATAAAAGACCAAAAAGTAAACTTTAATGGAGATGAAGCTCTTATGAAATGTTTTAAGTATGTTTTAAAATATATTTTAATGTGACTTTATGTTTTTTCTGAAGAAACTTTTCCTTGCAGGTTTATATGAACCGATGGAGCTCCACAGATTTCAACAGAATTAACTGATTTCCCAAAAATATCAGTGAGGTCAGGAAGAAAACTACTGAATGAAAAAATGCACAGCTAATAATTAAAGAGATGGCCTGGTTTTGTAAATCTTTTTCCAAGTGTTTCATTAATAGTAATTGATGTGTTAAAGTACAACTTTTTGAAGCGGCAGTGTAGCTTGCAATTGCTCTTCTATGAGCTTCACAACAGCCATCATTAAAGAGATAAAGCACATCTATTATCTGCAGCAGGCTTCTAGAAAAATAATAATATTCCCAAGGGAATTCCCCCTTCAGAAACAAAAAAGGTCATGATTTTATTTCAAGTCCATTTTCCTTCACTGACCAGCACTGGTATGTCAACAAAGGATGCAACATGACAAGTTTGGGTTTTTTTGCCTCGTAATTGCAGTTTATAAACAGAAAGAGGTATTTTTTCAGCTTTTTGGTTTTGTTTTTTTGTTTTGCCTTTTTTTAGGCACAGCCTTATCATCAATCTGAAATATGTCAAAATCCACCAGTATTTTCAAAGGTCACATATTTGTATAGTTGGTTTAAATTACCTATATTAGAAACAAATTCCCAGCAATTCACCTCCCAAAGCTGAGAACACACTCTGAAAGTATGTGAAGCTTTTGAAACATTAGACACAAAGTGTGAGCCAAAGGAGTCTGGAAGGGAGGGGGCCAATTCTTGTGAGCCAGCCCCACCAGGCAACAGCCAGTGGCAGGTCACACTGCTCACTTTAGTGGCTTTTCAATCACACCCTGAGACTCTTTCCAAATGAATTTTGGTTGGTGAATTGAACACCTCCAGCCCTTCATCTCTGAGCAGCCTTGGCCCATCACAAGAGCTTTGCTTGTGGTGGGATGTGTCGGAGCTCAGTACATCCCTCCGGATGTCCAGAGTTGCTGAGGACCCCACTGGGGGGCTTGGAGACCTTGGCATGCAGCCCAAAACACCTGGGGATTTGATTTTGACCCCTGGAGCAAGTTGCCACCTTTGTATGAGCACCTGAAAGGCACAGAGTTTTGAATAGTGTCATAATAAAAAAATATCACAGGGTGAAAATGTAGATTTTAGGATTTTTGGTATGGTGGTTATGGGGACAAGATGGAGGAACTTTGATGTGTCTAGCCTTTCTTCTTCTTCTTGTTCTCCATTTTCTGCAGTGATGTTGGCACTTTGGGATTGGTTTAGGGTAGAAGTGCACTATCTAACATAGGTGATAGGTATTGGGAATTAACTGTACATATGTTATACATAGTTTGTAGAATAAAAGGACAACACCACCTCAGGGGCGGTCAGAGTGCCTGTGGCTGCCCTGCTGAGCAGATCTCGGCTGGGCAGAAAGAAAATTTTCTAGATAAGAATTAATAAACAACCTCAAGACTGAAAAGTGAAGAGTCCAGACTCGTTCTTCAGTTGCGCGGGCTGAAGCAGAGACATCCTGCACATTCTTGGGGCAGAGAACATCAACAGCAACCCGAGAGGATGTTCCCAGGCTGGGACTCCTCCGTGGCACCCAGCACCAGCAGCTGGTTGGCATTGCTGCTTGAGCTCCACGTACAGATTGCTTCTTGAGCTACAGGCACAGCTGGCACCCCCTTCACCAGCCAGGGCACTCCTGTCCCCATCTGCTGCCCAAAGTGTGGCTCTCTGGAGGCCGTGCTGCAGGAATCCCCCATTGCCCCTGAGCAGAGCACACTGGGCTGTGCACCTGCCAGGGGAGCTGAGCTGAGCTTTGTCTGCCCTGCTGAAGAGGAAGGTGGTTTTCACATGGTTTGTGCCTGCTCAGTGCTTGAGCTGAACAGACAATTTGGTGTTGGCTTTGTCAGCTGCCTACAGAGAGGAGAGCTGTGAGCAGCCCTGTGATAAAGGATGATGAAGGTGCAGATGGGCACGCTGGTATCTCTGCTGTGCCTACAGATCTCTTGTGTAAGAGGGGCTGTGATGTGGTGCAAGCTGTGGGAGACATCTCACATAGTCTTATTTGTTTACAGTGAGGCTTGTGTAGGACAGATACCCAGAATTTTACTTGTGTCTCCTATATGAGTCAGAACATTGGCCAGTTTACAAACAGAGTGGGCACGGATGCCCTGCAAACTGCTCAGTAAATAATTACACCCAGGTTTGTATTAACTGCTCTTGCTTTCTGCACTGTGCTGATGGAAATTTGCAATCAGTGAGCATTTCTGGTAGGAGTTTGGCTTTTTTTTCCCTGGTTTTGTCTTAGTGCAAGAAAAAGCAATTTAATTACGAGCTCTGAAATAGATAAAACATAATTCATTTCTGCTTTGACAGTTGTTAAGGATTTTTAAGCATTAAGCAGTAAAACAAGAGCTATAGTTCTGACTACAGATAAATAATTGCAACAGCTGTGTAAAGTTATGAAAACACTGAGGTGGAACTTAAATCTTCACTGTGATAGCAAAAAATATACAAACTCTCCTACACTGAGAATTCTTTCCCTGCGTATCTATTGTTTGGTGGGCTGAGCAACGTTTTTAAACCAGAGGTGAACAACTGAGTGCACATCTCAGAATCAGACAGTCCATACCAAAGAAAGCAGACTGATTTTAACCAATGTCAAAAATAAATACAGCATAAAATATGGAACAGTGAGAAAGATGTTCATGCCTGGAGGTGGATTCAACTAAGGGCTACTCTGGGTTTTGAGTTGAGAAATTAAGACAAGGGTTGTGCTCAACCATAGAGAAATCTCAATCTTTAAATTCTCTTTGTCAAAATCTTCCAAGAATCCCTGTTTTCATGAGATTATAAGTGCATCACATACAAATGGTCCTCTGGGCTTGGAAGTGACTTTTGGTTCTAAAATAAAAAACAAGTTCAGATTTCAAAATCTAGCTTAGGTCATTCTTGCCTAATGGTAACAAATTTAAGGAATAAAAATATACTAAAATACCATGAAAGTGGGAGAAAACAGGTTTTAATTTGAACCATAGAAGGTTCACTTTAGTGGCTTTTCAATCCCACTCTGAGACCCTTTCCAAATGAATTTTGGTTGTTGAATTGGAAGGTTCATTCTTGCCTAATGGTAACAAACTTAAGGAATAAAAATATACTAAAACACCATGAAAGTGGGAGAAATCAGGTTTAAATTTGAACCATGGAAGGATGATGGGTTTGTGTCACCAGCCCATATCTATTTAACTTGCTACCAGTATACACAGTCTCCTGTCAGACAGTCTTAAAATGTTGAGCAATGTGATATATTGTTGGAAAGTACTTGGAAAGTGTTCATGGCTGAAGTGTGATTTACAGGTCTAGGCTTACCAGCAGCAGCCCACGGTGCAGAGAGAACCTTTTTACAGCATTTTTGAGCAGACACTTTGCCGTGCTGAGCTTTGCAGGTAGCTTGGCACATCTCTTCTCCAAACCAAGTTAACTTTTATTTTCTCCTCTGCAAATCTTTAAAAACTTTTCCTTGAAGATGAGGCCTCTATTAGATGGCTTGTGTTACAGAAATTAATAAAGCTAATGAAATCAGGCACTGCTGGCTCTTGTGTGACTCATCAGTCACACATCTCTGTTTAACGTGCACAGGTTTGGAGCCTACTTCTCACTTGCACAAAAGTCTCACTGTTAGTTTAAGAAATGCTCATATAAATAGAATCCATTTTCTGATGCACCATAAAATATCTAAGAGCAATGAATGATTATAGTCACAAGAGCTCTTTTGGCTGGGCCTGTGGTAGCTCCCCAGGCCCAGGATTAACACTGCTTTCCCTGCATTTTGAGAACAGATGAATTGTCAGTATATTGCAACCAGCAATGACTAAAACCAGATGTTTCAGTGGAAGAAACCTCTCATTAGGCTTGTAGGGAATGAGCTTTGAAAAACTGGTTTGCTTGTTTTGTTTGTTTGTTTTAACAAAGGGGAGTGCAAATGCACCTGAGTGTAAATGCAAATTGGGCTTTTTGAGTTTCATGTTGATACAGCAAAGCCTAAAGGAAATGACAAAAATACCCAGCCAACAAACAACCCTATTAAGTTTGTGGTTTCAGAGCTAAACTCCGGCCTTTGAGGATCACTGAAGGCAAGTTTGGGTCAGAAATTCTGTCCTTTGGAAATTCTGCTTTTTCTGCAATCCCAGATTAGTGAGGGAGGTTTTGTTGTGAAGAGCTCATGCAGGGCTACCTTCATTACCAGGTATGTGGGTTATTTTAAATGGTGCTGTTTTGGTTATAAAGAAATAAAGATGATAAGCTGGAGCCCTAGATGCAACACTGACACGTGTCTTCAAGTTGGACAGGTTTTTAAACAGTAGCAGCAAGGCAGGATAAAATGAAGCTCTGATCCAGCAATGCCTCCAGTAAAAACACCACCCAAGGAAGAAGGATGGAGGGTGGTGTGTGCTCTGGCTGTGGATGAAAGAATCTACTTCAGAAAGCAGGCATGAAGTGAGGCATCCTGGCTACAGCAGTTTGCTTTGAAAGTTAACTCCTCTCTCCAGGCAGTCCTGTTGTGTCCCAGCTGCAATCGGGGCATATTTGCCTGACAACTGCATTGAAATCAGCCTCTGCAAATGCTGAGGTAAAGATCCAGACCTCTGCAGCCAGGGACACCTACTTCAGCACTTCTCTTCCCCTTGTCTGATCTCTATCTAGGCATCAATACAACAATACAATAGGGGGTTATGGGCAATTAATAGAGGTTGAACGTTCAGCCTGAGCTGTTCAGAGTGGGTACAGGCTGGAAAGAGCCTCTGTCCTGGGAATGGTGATGCCAGGACACGCTGCCTAAAGGCTGGGTGAGGATACACTCAGCTCTATTGCCCTGGCTTGCTCAGCTCGTGGCTCTGCAGCTGCTGGTACAGGGGGAAGGTATGAGAGGCACATTCATTGTGCCAAAACCAACCTCTGCCAGGTGACTCCCGGTGTGAGTCAGTCCCCTCTGCAGTTTGGACATTGCAGGGCCCTGCCAGAGGGGCTCAGGGCAGAGGAAATCCTTGAGAGCCCCAAAACAGCATCTGCAGAGGGGTGGCTCCATCTTCTTCCTACTGCAGGGTGGAAAATCACTGACCCACAAAGTGAGGCTATAGGGAGAGATACCCAGACCAGAGGAAGGCATTACACATCTTCTGTGTGAATAATCCTGTGTGCCCCCATTGTGGGGCTTTGCCTGACATTTTGTTCTAGGTTTGCAGCTCCAGAGGTGTGCTCAACAAAATACCTCAGAAAGCACACTGCACAGCAGTGGAACTCAGTGAATTTTGATTGTTATTTTTTTTTCCCATTTAAAAACAAAATTCCAGTGAAATAACAAGTCCTTAAAGCATGTATTATTTATTTTCAGTGGAGTAAAAGAGCCCCTACAGTATTTTGAAAGAATGTCTGCTTTATAGGTCTGCAGTGATAACATGTTGGAAGTAACTAACAATTGTGTTATTTTTGTCCTCACTAATAATGCACAGGGAGCAATTGATGTTTCTTCTAGAGTTAATAAGAAACATTTGCAGCAAAAGCAGGAACTGTGGAGATAAAGCAATTGGCAAGAAATAGTATGTTTAAATACCATAAAACAGCCAGTATCCAAACAGGTGTGAGATAAAGTGGTATAAATAAAATGCTCTGTATGCAGCCCATCACACAGCAGAGTTGGGTAAAAAATTCCATGAAACAACTTCACTTCTTTTCAGAGGAAAATATAACAAAACTGATCCTTGTGTCTCCTAATTAGCTTTAGCAGCTGAGAAAACATTTCTCATGCAGAAAATTCTAAAAAGTTGTTCTTTCTAAAAATGGAAGACAAACAAAAGAAGCAGTCAGATTTGCAAACATTTTGGAGCAACTGC
Source organism: Geospiza fortis (assembly GCF_000277835.1). Classification (NCBI taxonomy): domain Eukaryota; kingdom Metazoa; phylum Chordata; class Aves; order Passeriformes; family Thraupidae; genus Geospiza; species Geospiza fortis. The sequence goes on from NW_005054343.1 coordinate 5,255,154, forward strand.
TTTTAAAGTTTTTAAACCTCTTCTCCAGTTAAACCCAGTAATCTGAAGAGACAGTGGAACTTCTCTCAACCTTGCAAGGTTACAGCTGGTTCTTTTAGTTGTTCTGCATTGCCTGGTGGCATTACAATCTTAGATGGTGCCTGTGTTATTTTTATTGGTGCTGCTTTCACAAACACACAGACATTTGCCCTTTCTTCATCCAAACATTTGGTTGCATTAAGGATTGTTTGGTTTAGATTAAAGATTTTCTTTTTTTAAGACCAGTCAAATTCAAAGTAAATCAGTACTAGCAAACATGACGTGAAAATAATTGCCCATGCTCACATGACTGATAAGCAGAACTATGGAAAATTTCTTACAACAAAATCCACCTGGTTTCTGTGGCTCCTACAAATGGCAAGCCACAATGGGTTCATTGAAAGATTTGTCAAGATCCATCAGCCTTTAGGATATGTGGAATGGCTGTATTTTTTTGTTTAATCAGCATGTGAATTTGTTCAGTGTGTGAATTTTAGGTGACATGAGTTTTGTGAATCTTACTCTCCTTGGGTTAATGTAAAGGAAGAAAGAATTTACATATGTCCATGTAGACATTACCCACATGGTGAAATTGCCAAATTTTGGATGGTTTTAGAAGTCAGAGCTTTCAAATGTTCCTCACTGTAACTCTCCTGATGTGAATCAGGTCCCTGAACTCAGCTCTGTGCAGTCCAAGATGTGCAAAAAGCCAAGAGAGAAACCACAGCATCTCTTTGGAGACTCATTCTGTGACCTGTAACACGTTGTGGCCTGGGAAAAGGAGCCTCTCCACTGATACTGTCTGCTGAAAAACCATCCCTGTTCTGCATAGCCTGAGGAGTCCCTAAACACAGTGACTTGTTCTCATCCAGCGCCTGCACTAAGGGAAACACACTCCATGTGACACCACTGCTGCTTCTCCTCTGCCATTCCAGGCTGGAAAGATCCAGAGGAGCTCATCTGGATAGTACCTGTGCTGCTGTATCTCCCTCTGAGCCTCCTGCACTGGGATTGCTCCAGCCTTTCATAATAAGGAATAGATAACACCATATCCAGCTGGGCTCCACACCTATTTTGGAGTCCTCTGAATCGAACCAGAGCATGGCTCCCTAAATAAGTGTGGTGTTGCAGAAGGGCTTGGCCCCATGGCTCTTCAGGAGCTCATGTTTTTAGCACCCAAGCTCCACTGTGTCAGTGAGCAGAGGGGATGCTCTGTTCGGGATGCTCTTTGGGATGCTCCTGTGAGACACTGGAAGAGGTGAAGCTGGAGCAGCCCTATCCTACCAAGCCTTGAGGTGCACATGGGGCTTGTCCTGGTGCAGGACCAAACAGTCATGAACTTGCTCTGGTTGTCCAAGCTGGTGCCCCTTTCTGAGGTTAAAAAGCTGCCAGGAAAGCTCTGATGTGCCCGGTGTCACAGCCATGGTGTGTAAATGCTCTGTGGGAGCAAGATGCTCAGAGAGCAGCTGGTACCACACTGAAAGAAACAGAAATGGGAACACCTCTTCTTCATGTTGGCCTTTTTCAGTTAACCACTGATAGATGTGATAAAATCCCAGTGCTGTGCTAATAAGCAAAGGAAAGGAAGCCAATGTTCTTTCATCCTCTGACACATGGTGCGTCCTGGTTTCACTCAGAGTAGCAAACCTTTCTTTCTCGTAGCAGGCATTATAAATAGGCCCACTCCTTATCAGATCCTCCTCTAAATGTTTTTCATCAGAAAACCACAGTTAATTTTAGATAATTGTTGGAGATAATCTCAAATTTGTGTGTAATATATGCCCCAGTTCTAAGAAAAACATGACACTGGGGAAGGTGCTGCCTGCCTAAGAGCTTTTCATTTACAAGAGTGGTGTGAGATCTCTTGTTCTTGTCAATTGAACTCTCAGACATTCAGACCCCTATCTCTCAAAGCAGATAAAATTTTAACTTGCTTAGTATTTATTGTCTTCTGCATTTTGTAACAGCTCCTGAGCAGGGTGTTCAGGGACTGAGCACATGCCCTGCCAAACAAGAGGAAAAGGGTTTCCAAGCAGTCTATGCCAGAATTTGTGATGGTGTATCTGACTCCTTAAGCTTTCCTGGGGGAGTCAATTTTACTTTCTTTGACAGCCATGGCATTTGCTGCCAGGAGAATAAAGACAACAGTTGTTTAAAGAAGCACGTGTGTCACCCTGCACTATCAAACAATCTGCTTCACATTGTGAGAGTTTTAAGATGAAACGAACAGATGAATTCCCAGGACCAAGGAGAAGAAGTGTTTCTAACACCAAAGGAGGAAGGATGTTCATTTACCAATCAAAAAAAGGATAAAAAGCAGATGCAAGTAGTCCATCAAAGCTTTCTGGAAAGGACAAGGAACAAAACCCAAACATGATGAAATTTTAGAAAAAAGCATTATACATTCAAGTCCAGTTTTTATAATTGCTGGATACTTCTTGAATAGCATGAAAATAAATACAAAATATAGTGGTATTTGGGGCTGTTGTATGCAATACATCATAAAGATAAACATAACAAAAAGCAACTTTTAATCTTCCACGTAAAGAAACTCAATAAGAGGGTGGTGCAGGGATTTCCTTAAGATGGTCAGAGAGAAAAATGAGAGACTTAGATACCCTGGTCTTCCTAGTCCCTGGCAGAGACATCCATTTCCTGAGCAATGTTTGCTTTAACAACCAGCGCTGGATGTTGCAAATATTTGTAGCTGAATTATCTCAATATTTTGAAAACTATGTACCTTGAATGTTGTGGTTTTCTTCTGGGAAACTGAGTGGAAAGCCTTCTTCTTGGCATGGAGAAATGCTAGGAAATTCTAACATCATGCATGAAATTTCAAATCTGCCTTTAGGAAAAGCCAATTTCCTTCATAAATTGGCTCCTTCTCAGTGGCAAAGGTGAGGAGGGTCAGACAAAAAAGCAAACACAAACCTACTTTTAAAATTGTGAAGAAATTTTAAACTCTATAAATTTCAATATATTTTGCTTTTTATTGCGAAGTCCTGGCATATTTCTAATAGCAAGTTTGTCAAACAAAGTTTAGCTCTGCTATTCTATACTCTCTGTTCATGACATGTATAAATGGATGTGTATCCAAGTTTAGGGCTGACAGATCCATCAGAATTTTGGCCAGCTTGGAAGTCTGCAGATTTTTTGGTTCAGCCCCCTTTTCACTCCCTGTGGTCCATGGAAATCCACGGTTTAGAGATCTTAGTAGGGAACCATGGTGTTTTCAACCAGAGTTAAGTGCATTTCAAACCATCAGGCATATACTTCTCCTCTGATACACACCCAGAAAAACCATCTCACTGTCATGATAACGGGTGAGGGAGAACAAACTGAGGGTTGAGCACTTTATTCACACACAATATCTCTGCTAATAAGCCTCATTTCTTGTCTTGTCGTTCCTGTCTGGCACCTCAAATAAGCAAAAATTGCTGGTAAGATCAGAAGAGATTGTGTTTTGAGCAATATGGTGAATTAAATTAATTTTCCCATGTGGTCAGATGCCTTTTCATGTGGACTTAAAGAAGTGAAATGTTAAGATGTGTATAACACAGATTAGCTAACCTGGGCTATTATAGAACACAACATTCTGCTTTTGAGTGGTTTTATTCTTGTATTTATTCTTGTATTCTTGTGGCTGCATTAGCAAAGTAACAAATGAAGTGGGGGGGAAAAAAAGAAAAGAAACACATTTTACACTCTTTAAAAAAATACCCATAAGATCATAATGTATCTGCAGCAAAAGCAAGTTTTCAGACCTCAAAAGTCAAAACTAGAAGGCTTGCATGAATTGATTGGTTCTTGCTGTCACTACAGTGCTTTTTAGATCAGCAAGAACAGGACAGCTCATGTCATGAGTGTGTCCCTCATCATAAGTTGTAAACCACAAAGAAATCTCTATTTCCTGTTTTAAAACTGCAGGTTTTTGTTTGACAGCAAGATAAGTTTGGCCAGAAAGCCCATACTAAAAATCCCCAGGGTGAAATTTAACCTTATATCGCTGATTAACCCTTTAATAAACATGCTGGCAAAGAGGCCAAGCCATTGCCTGCACCCTTCTGGCCAAGGACAAACATAATATTGGCTTTTAGAGCCATATTTTTCTTGCTGAATTATGCAGGACTCTGCTGAATGGGATCCTTTTCTCGGGGTAGTATCATGGGAAGGTTTGTAACTTCCCTCTCTTTCCTGCATTAAAGTCTGGTAACAAGTTCACAGTTCAGCAGAGCTTTTTGTTCCAAGCTCCACTAAGTGACACATCTGCAGAAATACAGGTGAGGGTTCCTTGCCCCTTTTCTCCACGCTGAGTTGAACTCCAGGACAAGCCTGAACCAAGCCCACAGCCTTGGGGCGAGCCCGCTGCATCCAGGTGATTAAAGGATAAAATCTATTACACCAACCCCAGCAGGCACTTCTGTCCTCTCACTTCTAACAGCTGTGAGAGGCAGATAACACCATAAAATGGAGCTTTCTTCATTGCATGGGGCTACAGAAGAGCTGGGGAACCCAGCTCAGAGCTCAGAGCTGCCCACAGCTGCAGGGCCACGCGTGGGACAAGCCTGACATTCATCACCCACCTGGGCTGCAGTCGCGGCACAGCCAGGCGGGGACCAAAAAACGCATCCCACTTTGCAAGTGCAGCTAAGCAAAGAGTGGTTTTGGCTCGGCTGCTCTAAACAAGGCAGTGATTAGCCAGTAATCAGCGAGTGATTAGCACAGACAACTGGGTCACTGGGAGTTCAGCTGAGCATTGTTTGCTGGGAGGCACTGAGAGGCTCAGCCCGGCTGGAGCACAGGGGCTGATACCGCTGTCCACCGCAAACATCCACTCAACACACCCGGTTTGGGCAATCAGCTGGCCTCCCATAACAGTTCAATCATAAAAATGTTGCAAAATGAGAATCGTGGTAGTGACTGGCTTTAAAAAGTGTTATAAGGTCATTAATGGTTTGGATTAAAGAGCTCCAGTTTGTCACACACGATCAGGAACACTGGGATATGATGAAAAACCATCTTTTCCTTTCCCAAATATTATAATAAGCTGTATCACCTTGTTCCACAGCTTAGCCACAATCATTCAGTATCAGATCAGGAGGTACCAAAGCTGCTGATAGAAGGTTTGCATAAAGGATAACTACAGATCAGTCCTTCCTGAGCACAGGCACACAGGAGTCACACACAGACCACAGCTGGGCTCAGCCAGAAGGTCTTCATCAGGGCCAGCTGACACCTCATGCATTTGTAGACCTCCTCCTCCTCCTCCAAACCTTGTATTGCTATCAGTGAGTCAAAGCCACCTGCTGTGAAAACTGTGAATCCTACTTCAGCATTTTTATTCTGTCTGCCACCTCCTAGATATCAAGGGAAATAAAAAAGACAGCAGTTTTCTACCTCTTAAACAGGAATAAACTTGTACCTGACACAATTTCATTTTTTCTACATCACCCATTGCAGTCAGCTTCTGTTAGGCTGAAGAGCCCACTGTATCTCAGCAGCTCATCAGCAGCTATGATTGAACTCTTCTCTGTGTGGGGGGATGCTGGGATGGAAGTGGTCTCACCTCAGGAGAGCATGGGCAGGCAGTGCCCAGGGATGGCATTTTTGCTATCTGGAAGAAAGCAGGTCTGTGTACCAACACATGCATCCCTTCTTCGTTGCAAAGGTGAACAACTCTTCCTGCCAAAACATGGCTGTAATTATTACAGAATAATTAAAGGGTCTTTACTTCAGAAAAAAAAAAAAAAAAGCAGGACTGGAAGAGCAGGGCTTCTCATCATGACTTCATGAACAACTAAGTTATAGAAGTACATTTATTAGCAGAGACAATCCAGAGGTGGCAAAAAGCATCAGGAGAATGCAGAGCAGGGAAAGAAGTAACATCAGCAAAACTGTGGCTGCAGGAAGCAGGTTTTGCTGCTTTATGAAACCCCCCTGATTTTTTCTTCAGTTGGAAGTGGTTAAGGAAACTTACCAAACCTTTCACGTTTGTCAAAAAACCCCCACCTTTATCTACTGTATGTGGAATGAGGAAAAGGAAAATCAAATGGCAAATTCACCATGAACCACCTTGTGCCTACGAATAACATCAACCAAGCTGAGATGAAGAGGCATTATAAACTCTTGTTGCTCAAGCAGAATGTTTATGCTCTTAATTGCAAAACATCTGCATCTCGTTGTCCATAAAATGAGCAAACATTTTGAAGACACCCAGGGAAGAAATGAACTCATAAAACTAGAGGATTAAGAAACGAGAAGCTATTTAATGGCAGCCTTTCAGGTTGGAGAGTGTCTGGGCCATGAGATTTTGCCTTAATCCCACACTTTTTAAGATCACATAGACCAGAAATAGGAATATAGTCTGCAGGACACAAGCAAGGGAAATTTCATCATTTACTGATCCCTGCACCTTATCTCTCTTGTGTCTTCCATCCTCATGGTTTTGCAGATTTCCAAGCAGATTACCCTAATTCTTACAACAGAGCTGGAAGGAAACTTTGGATCCATGCAGACCACGGAGCCCTCCATAATTTTCATTATTTACTTTCGGGTGAGATAAAACTATTCTTGATATTACACCAAAGCTCTTCCAGAAACAACCCATTTTGGCACTACTTTATTTTTCTGTTTTAGCCCAATGAGTCTCTTTTTACCCCTTTGGAGGCTGGCACTGGAGCACACTGAGCTTCTGGTGAGAAAGCAGAGGCCAAGGAAATGAAGCAGAGGATGCACTAACGTGGGCTCACTGCTGCACACGGGAAAGCAAGCAGCTCTTTCAAAGCTCCTTAAGAGGATTTGGATGGCTCTTTTCCCTTAATTCCAGAAAGTAGAAGTGTTTCAGGGTGGTTATGCAATGACCCCAAAGCTGACAAAAGTGAGGGAAGAAACAGCACAAGGGCAGCCACAAAGGGCAGTCTCTCCCAGCCTTGAGAGAGTCTGGCTTCCAACTGCCCTGGGATCAATACTGGGATTTTGGCTTTTGGTTACTGACAGTATTAAACAGCTTGATGCATTCTACTGGAAAATATAGCAAACACTGGGCAAGGATGATAACACATGCATGAAGCAAAAGGCAGAGCTTGCATCATTCCTCAGCCTGTTAACTCACATTTGCCTCGTGGATTTCCTTGCCCGCTGTTGTTAAAATAATCCCAAAATTACAATTGAGCAGATCTACTAAGAAATTCAGGCAGAATATCAGCTTACACTGCGAGAGGCTCCTGTGCAAATAGAAAATGCTGCCTTTTGGATACTGGAAATTCCTATCTCCCAGCCTGCAACCCTGTCCTGACAGTCGTGTTTCCAGCCCATCAGGGCTAATAGGCTCTACAAAACCCAAGGACTGATTATACTCAGAGCACAACACAGCACTGACTATTATGTAGCAACTTAGCTGGTATATAATTACTTTTGAGGAAAATGCATTGCAGAACAACATCACTTCTCAAAGATTTAAGTTATTAAGGAAGATTAAGGAATTTCACTCTGGAAAAGAGACTTCACTGTGACCTAATTGAAGTTTTTAACATTCTCAAGGGAACTAATAAAAATTGGTTCATGCAAATTCTCCATACTTTCAAAGAACATGAACACAAGAGAACATTATTTAAGAGAAAAAAAATTAGGAAATTGAGATCAAAAAGAATTTAGAACAAAAAAAAAAAAGAAAAAATAGGGGGGAAAAAGGAAAAAAGAGAGCAACAACAAAAACAAAACCCCTAATCTAACAAAAAAAATAAACATAACCCAAAACAGAATAATTTAAATTAGAGGGAAGTATTCTACCAGGTCATTTGATCCATCCCCTCCTCCCCATGAATCACAGAAGGATTGATTTCCTTATCCTTAAAAATCCCTAATACATGGGTCTCTAGGTGAGCCAGTGATGACTATTCCACAACCTCTCTTGGCAGCCTGTACTTTCAGAAAAATAAACATATTGAATAAAATATTTTTAAAAGGCCATTGTGGGCAAGGAGAATCAATGAAATCAAGGGAAAACTTCTTAATACAGAGTGGGGTATGAAAGACAAGGAGTAAAAATAAACTCATTAGATGAATAAGAGACAAAAGTGGCAGAAAGAAGCAGAATCTTGTGGTACATTCCTTTATTCTTGAAGTAGTTTTCACTCACTATTTAGAGAAGCTGCACAGAACACCTACACATTTGTCCAAGCACGAAGCAATTTCAGGAATGATCACATGGGAAGTGCAGCCAGTGTGCTGTCAGCCTCCAACAAAGGCAAATGAACAAAAGAAATGCCTGGCTGTACCAGCAGGAACAACTTTCTTACAAACTGAAACCAACACAACTGCAAAAGACCATTTCAGGTAGATTCATAATGAATTCCCATTCAGGGAAGCATGCAGAGGAATAAGCCACATTAACCAAGTGCTTACACATGAAAGATAGATTTTCAAGGACACGAGGTATAAATACATAAAGCCCCTCACCCTGCAAGCAGGCACATATTTAACTTCACACATAAGAGCAGCCCTGGTGAGCTCATGGGTGTTAATCACCTCCACAAATTTGCCAGACTGAGTCCCCAGACAGTGGCTACTACACACCAGTTAATCTTGCCAGTGTCTTTGGTGCAAGGTTGTCAGCTGAAAACCAAGTGTTTTCCCCAAAACTGTCACCCGAGTACATCCTGCCAAAGCACATTTACTGTGCAGGAGAATTAAATGGGTGCTGTTACCATCCCTTGCTCCTGGGGAGAACATGGGCAAGGGCAGCAGAGATCCAGTGCCCACGAATCACTAATGGACTGTCTCATCAGGAGAAAAACTCATCCTACTTTGTCCTGGCTTTTCCAACACAACTTGATGTGAAATCATGCAGGAGATGCTCCTGCAGAGCAGCAGGAACCCTCCAGAGGCTGCAGAGTAGGGTTGTTAGAGCCTCCTGAGTCGCTCATACACGTTGCAAGTGGCACTGTATACTCCACCTGATCTCTGGGTGTAATTCAGATTACTCACATAAACTTTTACACTGGGGTGTCACCAGCTGATGCACTTTCACCAAAATGCCTGGAGACAATTTGTTTTCTAGAATGGGGTCAAAACTCACAGCTCCTCCTCACTTCCCTTTCCTCAAAGTGCCCGTGGTGGTTATTATTAGATGTATGTGAGTCTCCAGGGAGGAAAGAGAAGGATGTGGCTTGATTGCTTTTGTTTGGATGGATTGAGTAACTGCTCACAGTTACATTTGACATTTGGATTCTTTCCCTCCATGCATTTTGGGGGTTTGGATTTCGAGTGGGGTCAGAGCACTTCTGATAGACATTTAATAGAGACTGGAAAAAACACAACAAATATGAAAGGGGAAAAAAAAACTTCACTGCCTACAAAGTCCTAAACAAGCATGCTGTGATTAAAGAGGGACAGATGTAACTACCAAACATTCAATTTTTTTTTCGTTTTTCTAGATCCTTTCCTGATATTCATACCCAAAGTCTGCAGTACGTGTTCACTCACTTGTATTCCTGAAATTCTGGATCACTTTAATTCTTCCCGTCATTCTCTCTTCTTAACGAGAATGTTTATTTTTCATTAGACTTACTTCTACATCTTTACTGTTTATTCAGGCTCTCATTCATAGTGCTTGGTCATGTTCTCTTTATGGACTGTCCATGCAAGGCATTGAAGTGACCTGCAAGCTGTAATTATAACTGTATAAGCATCTTTTGTCACTTTTACTACGCATATTATTGGTTCACACAGGATTGTACCTGCTTTATTTTTAAATGTAGCAAAATCTTCTTGGGGAAAAAAAGGGAAAAACTCTGTTTTAGGAACTATTCTGCTAAGTTTAGCCAGTATTTTCTCAGGCTTCAGCTGTTATGCAGCCCTTGCTGAGTTTATTTTATGTCTATGGAATGGATGCAGACCAACTCTTTTGTTTCTGACAGGTAAAACTATACTTCCCTAGGCATTGAGTGCATTCAGTCTCATGCAGTTTCATATTTTTGCTAACTCCTTTGTTTTTGGGATGTGAACTCTTGTTCTACCTTGAAATATATTTTGCACTGCACTTGGACTGGTTACCAAAATCCAAATGACCTCATTTCAGTTTAGAACGCATTGTGGGAAAAAGATGACAATTAAGACATAAAAATTTTGGTTTGTGCATTTATGTTTTCTTTTTCTCCTAAGGAATATTTAAGTGGAATTGACTGTAACTTGACTTGAGGTTTGTTTAAGCTCAACAGTCATTGGCTTATTGTAGTTACTTTCAGAGAATTTTTATCTTTAAAATCTTTGGCATTAAACCAGAAGGCATTCTAGCTTTCTTCTCCTTCGTCTCTAAGCTTATGACTTGCTTGTGCAATTGTTGCATGAAAGCAATTCTACATTTTTTTCTCTTATAGGAAAACAGATGGAGAAGAATTTATCTGCAGCTGGGATTTGCTGCTTATAATTTATTTCACAGGATCAAGCAAAAGATAAATGTGAGCTCACACTAGTCAAGCTTCCAGGATGCCATCGCTTCCAAATTATATATATTTTTGAGATTATAGTTATGGAGACACACGGGTAGAAAGCCATTGAGGCATTTTTCAGATTTTCGTGAGTTCTTAATGCTTCTCTGCAGCTATACAGCACATTCCTAGTGCTCTCTCTTGACTGGGTGGCTCCCATTAATATAAATATGTTTCAGATTCTGTTTCCCAGCTTTCTGAAGCACTTGGTATAGAAGAAACAGTCTACACACCTATAGGAGCTGCTCCACTCTCCACAGCCTGCACAAAGCCGTGTCAATCCACCATATGCTCAGATTCTGCAAACAGGATGGAAATCATTCTGACATGAGCTTATTACAGAGCCCCATTCCTCAGTGGAAATTTTTCTGGTATGTCCTATTGTTTTAGCATTGCATTTTATTATTTTTTCATTAATACAGTAGGAAAATCACATTGCTTCCAGGACACGTTGATGCTAGTCAGGACGCTCTGGAGGCTAACAATGAGTCAGGACTCTGGACTGAGACCAAGCTTTTCTTCCATTGAGCTCTGCTCTTTTTTCTTCCTCCTTAAGGAACTGGCTTTTATTGGCCTCTTTAGCTTTGGATTAACTTACATCATACATTTCATAGTATATATATTCCAGTAAAAGAATACGCACAGCACCATGCAAATTAACCTCCTAATCAAATTAAAAGGTTGAATGACTTATAGAGAGCAGCTTGGAGAAGAGGCTCCACACGTCAGCACGAGGGCTCACGTCACGAGCCTCAGGAGACAGGCACCTCCAGTGCACCCAGGGACAGATAAACCAAACCACCCTGAGTCAAAACGCTGAAAGAGTTGTGACAGAGAGCTGTGCAGAGAGCAGTCCTTCCTTCCCTTCTTTCCCAAAAAAAAATGGGCTCTGACACATCAAGTGAAGCACCAAGTTTTGGGCAACAGGCAGGAGGTCTAAAGGAAGAGGAGGAAATAAAATCAAAGTGGTTTTCTGTCAAAGGCACAAAGGGACATAGAGGTACAAGTCTTTCTGTTTTCCAAAGCACCTTTAAACCCTCCCTGGGAAAGGTGTAGGGGTGTAGCCATAACCAGGCACTGGGCTGCTGGGAGCAGCAGCTGCTGGTGAGCATTGCCTGGGATTCTGGAGTGTGGGCACCCGTGTGCTCCTCTGCTCTCATGCTGGGAAAGCCTCCTACACAAACAGGCTCTGCATTATGGCCAAGGTGGAGGATGAAATAGTGCCAGCATATGCTTTATGGCAGGTAAAAGCCTCCCAACACCACTTCAGTGCCAGCAGGGCTGTGATAATTCCTCTCTCCTCCACACCTTCGATTGTTTCCCTTCTCAGCAACATATTTTAGCTCAATGGCTCCATTAGCTTTTTCCTTTTTTTTTCCCCCCTTCTGCTTCTAAGCACAGGGTCATTGACTGCCTTAATCAAATCTCATACCATAATGAAAAGTAAAAGGCATAATGTAGCATTTAACAGACCAGCGATCCCTCGTGCTGACTGGCATATGATATTTCTGAAAGAATGAATCTTCAGTGAGACCTGAATGGCTCAGCTCAGGAAGAAAGAGAGGCCAAATTGTCTTTCTAATCACAAACCTTTGCCCCATGGGGTCTGAATTCTCGCTTTAAGGACCACATCAGAAGATTTATGAAGTTTGCTGCTTTGTTCCCATTTTCAGGAACCACTCCAAGTCCCACTGAATTCAATGGGAGTCCTTTCACTGACACAATCAGGCTTTGGAGAAGGTCCATAGAGAATGTCACTTTTCTATGATAAAAAGATAACTGCTCTGAAACTATCTGCATTTCCACTGATGCTCATGTAGAGTGGAAAGTGCTTCTTTCTGGGTGAGTGATCATCCTGCACAGTCTGTAGAAACACTAAGCAGATGCAGCACACGCCCAGTTCTTCATCCCAGTTCCTCAAAGCGAGGCAGTACAACACCACAGACACAGCTTTAAGAGCGCTTTAAGATAAACTTTAATATAAACTGAAGTTCTCAGCTAGACCCTTGCAATATTGAACTCAAAGGGACCAAAATGAGCGCAGTTTACACTTCGTCAAAACATCATTCTTTATAAAAATAACACTGAAAAATTAATTACGAATTACTGCCACGTTTCCCTGGGTTTTTATATTTTTTGTGACCCAAATAAATGTGGTAAAAACCACTCTATTAGCGTGTGTCAGTTTTCTAGTCATGAAAATCAGATCTATGTAAGGCTGTAAACATCTGCATCCCAGGGCCTCAGAAACACCTCAGATGTGATGCCTGAGACATGAGGAGCAAAACAGATGTGTTTTTGTTGTGGTGTTTTATAACCACCCCTTCAAAGTGAGTTCTTTGTCATAATTACCAACACCTTCATTCAATAAATGACAAAAAGTCACCTACTGAGCTTTTTAGTGAAGGGAATGCAACTAACATTGCTTCAGCTGGGCAGTAGCTGCTCTCAGAACCTCAAACACTGAAGAGCTCATCCCCTTCGCCAGAGGAATCCTGGACAAGGAAACCACTTCAGTTATAGCCCAGAAATATTTTGTGTCCTTGAAAGAGGAACCTGAAGTTGGCCAGAAATGAAGCCAGTTGAATTCCTGGTGCTTTTACCAATGTAATAAAGAACAGATCTTCACTGCTGGAGCACTGTGTTACAGCAGCAGCAGCTGGGTTCATCTCCTTCTCCAGCGAGCAGCAAGTGATTCCATCTCTTCATTTCAGTGGGGTTTAGGAGTCCAAGACACCCTGTTTTTTCACAACACTGATAAAAAAGGATGTCATGAAAAAGAATGTAACTGACACACACGGAGGAGAAGAAACAAAGTTGTCCGTGGGAACACCGCATTATCTCGTTCACTCCCAGCTCCAGTGTGCAATCAGTATTTATTTACTTGCAAGGGGAAGGTGTGCCATCCCAAATACCCTCCCTCTGATGGATGCAGGCCGCTGCTGGATCATGCTGTTCAGCTCTCTCTTTGGGGCTGTTTGTCTTTGGTTTTCAACTGTCTTATCATGATGTATGTGTGCTGTGCATACCATGGCATGTCAGGCTAGATCAGACTACAGCTTGTCACACAGAGCAACAAATTAAGGCAGAATGAGTGAGCTGCAGATACACATCGCCTGGCATTGGGAACTTCATAAAACTTTCTTTGCTGGAAAATATTTTGGTGTGTAGCAAGCATCCTTTGGATCATATTTCCTTTTCTCTTGGCTGCTTGGAATTCTTTTTCATGTGTACAGTTTGAAACTTAAAAGGTAATTATGCTATTTAGAGGTACATGTTTAAATTTATGTCTTTGTTTTTCCTGCTGTTCCCTGAGCAGATTAATTGTTAAAGTAGTTGTTGCAAAATTATTTCAACTCATTTTTGTTTTATCACTTATTTTGCATTATTATGAGGAGCTACTATAAGCGGATGGGAAAACTCTTGGCAACTAGGAGAAGTTATCTGTGTATTTATTTAAAGGAAGTTATGCTCATAAGAGAGAAAAGAACATTTTAAACTAATATAAGAACCACTGAAAAATGTAGCCCAGATCTCAGTTTCAAATCCACCCAGGCATTTCTTTCAGCTTACACACTTCCCCAATTTGGGTCATAGGCACTGAAAGCTGCAAAAGAAAATAATTCCCCTTTCAGCCCCCATCCTTCCCTCTTAAGCCAGATGTGTTGTAGGGAGCTCTGCAAACCTGGAGGACAAGAATGGTCCTGAACTCAGAGCAGCAAAGAGCCAGCCAGGATTCTGGGGCTCCCTGCTGGGCTCGGCCCATCACCTGGTTTGACTTCCCAAAGTTTGTCTGGGCATCGATTCAGGGAGACTCAAAGCCACGTGGCTGACTCCCAGCACAGGTAGTTTCACAGGAGTCAAGTGAAAACAATAGAGCTGTGAAACTGCTGCAGCTGGAGCTGCACGGACATGTTCCCTTCGGTCTGGTGGCTGAACAGCAAACTGCAAAAACGATTCAGGTGAACAGACATAAAAGCCCCCCCAAAGTTTCATTTTGGGTAAGCCCAGATTGCATTGCTTGATCTAGAATGGAAGTTTTCATATTGTTTTTAACCCAAAATTTAAACAAAAAAAATTCTAGCTGAGCAAACCCTCCATTTCAAAACATCAAAATGAAACTATGAGCAGTGACAATTCACTCTCTTACTGGGGAGTCTAACATGACCGGGTTATTTTCAAGACAGTAATGAAGTAAAATGGTTAATTTTGAAAACTAAGTGGCATAAGAAAGGCAAAAATTATATTGCTAATTTTGAAAACTAAGTGGCATTAGAAAGGCGAAAATTATATTGTTTATTTTGAAAATACTGAAATGAAACATTTAAACTTCCCTGAGAAAAGTATTTCCCCTGATTTTCTTTCTGACAAAACTCTGCATTACATTCAACCAGAATTTGTGAATAGTTTTCCACTTCAAATTGCACTTTTGGCAAATGCTGTCTATTCTGGAAAGATTCCACCAGCTCTGTTGAAACTGGCACATGCTCACATACTTTACTGGATAAGAGATTTCATCCTGTAAAATGGGGATAAGAATAAAGCTTCCCCACTGATGAAGAAAAATCTATAGGTTGAGCTGTTAATGCCAGTAAGATATACATGTCTAAGGCAGACACCAAAGTTTTTGGCTTCCTGGGGTATAACACTTCACAGAGAAAGGAATCCTTTTCTTTGTCTAAATGGGAACTAGATTAGGACTTCAGAACCTTAACTAGTTAGATGAACAAAAAGCTAAAAGACAACACAAGCTTAAGCGCTTTAAAATTATGATCCAGAAGGCCTGTAATTTGCAGTATTACAGTGGAGCTGTTCAGCTTGGTCTGAAGTGACAAATGGGCAGGGGCATCCCACAGAGCTGTGGCAGTGAGGCCCAGAGGGGGGATCACTCCCCGTCCTGCAGAAAACCACCAGGATAACGCTCCTGTCACTTGTCCTCCTCTCCTTCTGGCCAGGAGGGAATTTTCCTCTGGAAGCCAGTGATCAGAAGGGTTTGTGAGGAGTTTTCCTGGCTCATTCTATGTGACATGTTGGGGACGGGGCTCTGCTGCAGCCTCGTAGCCGGTGGCGGCGGGCAGGGGAGTTGAGGCTTTGCTGAAATGTGGAGCAAACACAGACAAAAAGAAAATGGATAAAACATTAAAATGACAGCTTGCTGAGGTGGCTTCTTGTCGCAGTGGCTTTAGCATGATCACAAAGTGATGTGCAGTACTTGACGTAGCTTGCTCCTCCTGGTGAAACAAAATTGATGCTTTGTTTGCCCCACTAGACCAGGATTTGCTAAATGCAGAAAATTTCCCACCTGGGTCACAACAGGTGTGCCAACAAAATTGGGAGTGTGGGAAGAGGTGTGTCTGTGCAGAGGGCTGGATTCAAACATCTGATCAAACTCTGTCAGATGGATTCAGAGGTTTGATCAATGAGCCATGCTCTGCAGCTCAAACCCACTGCTAATTTTAAAATGCTCTTGCACCCCATGCAATGTGACAGCAGAGGTGTAAAAAACAATGTCAGAGTTTATAGAAGAAAACTCAGAGCCAGAGGAAGTGTTAGTGTTTTGGGCAAAATTCTGGCATCAGTAAAATCAATGGCAGTGCTCCCACTCCCTGCTGCAGTGCTGGGATTTCACCCTTTGCCTATAGAAAACCAGCAGATATGCAGTCATAGCAATATCCATTACACTGGGCTGTAGTTTGCAAAAGTGTTGGGTTTAAATTCTGAAAATAATCTCAACTGAGCTTTTGTTTGGCTCGCCGAGGTCAATTAACGTAATTCCAGAACTTCTGGATGAAGTTTTGTATAGATAATTTTCTCTAATGCAGGCATCTGTCATGAAATACATCTTCTAGTTTCACTTAACTCCCTTTGAAGTTACCTGTGTGCCTAAAGTTAAGCCTCTTTTAAAAATCTTTACAGAATCAGGGACATCGTTTTTGTAATTCTCCATTCAGCTGCTGTGGTAAGAGTAATAAAAAAGGGCTGTGATGTATGTAGAATTACATGCTGTGCTCTTCCTCTGAGCTGCTGCATTTCTATAGCTGTACAAAAAAAATCCTGTCTGCAGGGAATCTTGTTGCGGTTAAAAATCTATATTTTCGTTTTCCCCATTTGTTCTACAAAACTGAACTAACAGGCAAAACAAACATACATGCTAACATGCATAGAAACATTCAGGAATAGCAATCATACTGGGGAGAATGCTGCAAAAAAAATGCACTTGTTTTAACCAGTATAAAAGAGGTTTTTTAAAGTCTAAAAAGGAAAAATACTAAGTGCTAATCACCACAGGGTGTGCAAATATAAGAGGGGATTTTTCGTGTGCTTTGAGAGGTATACAAGAAATGCTGTGTTGGTTAATTCACAAATAGCATGAAATACTAAATTTACATTCCTATTGGTTCCAAGAAGATTATTTTATAATCTACAGAAATAATGTAATGATAATAAAACCTGCTTGCATAACATGCTCTGTTTAAAAGGAAAAAGATAACTTATCCTATCTGCTGCCAAATATTGAAGTCATCTCTGTTTCTAGCATTCCCTCGAAGCTCCAGGACTTCAGCTGGGAAAGCTCTTGGAGCAGTGCAGGCGCGGACATGAACACCCAGCCCAGCCTCCCCACGGGGGAGAGACCATACCCACTGTCTGCAGCTGCAACTGGGGATGAGGAGGGGGGAAAAACGGTTTAAATGCCAACTTCCCAGTCCCTCATCTCCTATGGGCAACAGGGAAAATCAATCCTCTGCGTTTTACAACTTCCAGTGAGAATTTGTGCAGCTTTTCCCACTATTTATGTGTGTCCCTGGTGTGTTGAGGACTTCATGCTCAGCCACAGGCAAGTGTGACATGGCACTGAGCGCAGCCCCTGGTGCAAAAGTGCGCCTTTTGCCTTTTTTGTAGTTAGGCAGCAAAGAAGCCCAGAATTCCCAGTTTTTCACCCAAAAGCAAGGCTTTGTGCACACGCTGTGCCAGGGAAGGGGTGTCAGCCCTGTCCAGCAGTACCATGTGGCGGCCTCTCCATTGTGGATCAACCAGGACTGTCATCTCCTCCCATGCTTTTACCAAACTTCTCACCTTCTTCCCCTTAAATCGATGCTTTTGAGCACCAGCTTGGAATGGCCTCATCCTGTGCCTTGCAAAAGTGGTGAGGGCTCCTGTAAATCCATAACAGGGGCTCTGCTTGTCTAGGTGGGGTTATCCTACAGTAGCAGTTTCAATGTAAATATTTTCCATCACTGCTCTCCTTTTTTCAATTTGTGTTTTTTAAAACCCAGCACTTTATTCTGCTGTTCCAGAAATACCTAAAACAGCTCAGCCAAGAGAGCCCTTTGCAGCCAGGAGGTGAAGGAGTTAACAATGCCCTTTCAAGCAAAACCACAAACAACTGGGGGGAAAGAGAGAGGGGAAAGAAAAAGAAAAGAAGAAGAAGAAAAAAAAAAAAAGAGTTTTTAACTGAGAAATGGAAAGGCTCCAAGTTCTAACCGAGAGTAAAAGCACAGAGAGAGTATGAAACACACAAATCATCCTGGGGTTCGGAGTTGATAAAGTTATTAAAAAAGAAAAAAGGAGACGGGTGGGGGGGAGAGAAAAATCCCTTTGTTTCTGCCCTATACCTTGAGGCTGTGGGAGCGGAGGGAGGGAGCGCAGAACGAGTCCGACCGGAGCCCAGCGCCGAGCCCCATCCATCCCAGCGGGAGCCGGGCACGGGCTGGTGCTCCCCAGCTCCCCTCGCTCTGCTCGGCTCCTGGCAAGAGCCGCTTTGGAGGCTTTGCTTACATAAACTCCGCACTTTTTCGGCTCTGTTTTTTTTTTTTTTTTTTTTTTTTTTTTGTTCTTAAAATATTTTGCAACATGCTACTCCCCTTTGGCCTACGCAAACAAATATGTCTGCATATGCAAACCTACTAGAGCCACTCAAAACTGCTGCCAGTAGCTGGCTTTTCTGGTAAGAGCATTTCTGGTTGCTTTCCACAAGACAGAAAATCATTTTAAACACTTTTGTCCAGCCCCAGATTCTGTGGCATAGGCTGTGCTCACATTCAAAACATTTACTAATCTAAGTCTGATACTGTTGCCTTGTCCAAGGGCATAAACAAGGTTTCTGCACAGCCTGAGCAAAAACTGAAGGACTTGTATGGCAAGCTGGATCTCTGCACTGTAATTGGGTCAGAGGACTTCCAGGATGACCTTGACTACTGTCAGAAATGCCATTGTCCCTTGTGTGAAGGGTTGGGGCATCACATACAGCACTTAGCCCTGGCCTGCACTGCTCACTCCATCTTAAATCAGCATCATACCTGCTAATTTCTGGTTTGCAACTGTGCTTAAGTGTGTTTGATTTCCTGTGTTGCTGTAGCTGCCCATGAGCCTTGTATTTGTGTTTAATGAGGTTTGTATTTAATGAGACTGCTCATGTGAACAGCACTTACAGGAACTGCACCTCAAAAAGTGTTCCATTAATTTGTACTAAATGTAAATGAAGGATGCAGTCCTGGATAAGACACACTAACTCACAGGGAATTTCATTGCAACAGGGAAAATATGCAGCAGGTACCTGGGAGGTGACAGGCTGCCTGCCTCACCCATCCATATCCAGAGGAAAAAAAAGTGGGTTGTTTCAGAAATACACTGAAAAGTTTTTAACTGAGAAATGGAAAGGCTCCAAGTTCTAACCGAGAGTAAAAGCACAGAGAGAGTATGAAACACACAAATCATCCTGGGGTTCGGAGTTGATAAAGTTATTAAAAAAGAAAAAAGGAGACGGGTGGGGGGGAGAGAAAAATCCCTTTGTTTCTGCCCTATACCTTGAGGCTGTGGGAGCGGAGGGAGGGAGCGCAGAACGAGTCCGACCGGAGCCCAGCGCCGAGCCCCATCCATCCCAGCGGGAGCCGGGCACGGGCTGGTGCTCCCCAGCTCCCCTCGCTCTGCTCGGCTCCTGGCAAGAGCCGCTTTGGAGGCTTTGCTTACATAAACTCCGCACTTTTTCGGCTCTGTTTTTTTTTTTTTTTTTCTCCTCAA
>NW_005054343.1:5274947-5297290 GCF_000277835.1 Geospiza fortis
CCCCTTTCCTGGCCGGGAACCGGGCGCTGGAGCCAGTCATTTCTCTTCAGATGCTGCAGGTTCCCTCCTTCCCAGCCGAGCGAGCGGCAGGAATCTCTGCCGCCTGCATTAGCGCTGAAACCTGCCTGCCACTGCCACGCGTTTATGGAACTTACATAATTTACTGCCTGTGTCACTCGCTCGTCTGCTACCTCTTCATTCATTTCAAGCCTGTTAAAGAAGTGGAATAAGAAGCACACAGACTTAACTAGGCAAAGAGTGGCTTTTTTCCCCAAAACATTTTTTTGTTTTTGCAGAGGAAGAAGAAAGAATTTGGGAATTCTGGTCTCATTTTATTAAAGATACATTTTGACATTATATTTTTAGTGCAGTCTTTCTTACATATTATTATTTGTGATTGCTGAAGTTGGGGTAGCGCCAAACTTTTGCTGAGAAGAAATACGGACTATGTTTTTTTTACCAGCTGAGAAATGTGTAGGTCCATACTGTGTCCCAAAATCTCTTCTTTCCCTGTGAAGGAGTAAAGCAGAGAAGTCAAAGCCCATTTCCAAGAAACACCAACTCTCTTCAGGTCCCCGTGGCTTAGCGCCTGCCCAGAGAGAGCGCTCGCCTTGGATCCTGATTTTGAGCACTAAAGGGAGAAAATGGAACTGACTTTTCTGTTGCTGTTGTTGTTGTTGCTATAAGACA
Organism: Geospiza fortis; assembly: GCF_000277835.1. Lineage (NCBI taxonomy): Eukaryota > Metazoa > Chordata > Aves > Passeriformes > Thraupidae > Geospiza > Geospiza fortis. Next base: position 5,275,638 of record NW_005054343.1, read on the forward strand.
CTCTGTAGGAGGTGAAGCCAAACTTACCTCTGGGGAAATATTAAACACTTCACAGAGAAAGGCCTAAAGAGGCAAATATTGCAGCCCTTTTCTCACGCCAGTCATCCCATTAACTTCAGAGACACTGCTCCTATGAGTGAGGCTGGTGGGGTCAGGCCTTTGTACACAGTGTCACCTCCAAAGGTTAAAGGATGTCATTTGCAGCCATGATCTTGTTTCGCTTCCTACCTCTACCTCTGATTTACTGAGAAACCTCAAATAAATCACTTAACCTCTCTAATAAGGAGTTTACTTAAGTGCAAGAACACTCTGAGCCTCCAACAATATTTGTGAACTGCTTTCAGGTCCTTGGAGGAAAGATGTATTTGCAAATTATCAGGGTAGCTGCTTGCATGGAAATAAATCTCAATTTTTGTGTCTAAGCATATGTCCCAGCTGCATCCCAATCTCATGTCTCATGACAGTGGTTATGCACCATAATCTACTTGGATTTCATAGGGAAAATACGAACAAAAGAAGCTTGAAAGGGCAAGTCACTCATTTGCAAGCAGGTCCTTGGTTCCAGAAAGCTGGGCTTTGGGCCTCCTGTATGGTGCATTTCATGCTCAAAAACTTGCATCTGATGCATTGAGGAGTGTGTTTCTGCAGCTGCATTCTTAAACTGAGCTGCAGTTCACTGATGTGGTACCCATGCTCCGTGCACTATTTGCTTTCTCAAATTGCCCAAACATCCGTTTTTGCAGGAAAATAAAAAAATGGACTGGGGAAGGTTTTTTCTGAATAGCAAAGAAACATGATGATGGGAACTTGCGTGGTTGCAACTGTGCTCCCTGTCCTATGCAGAACTAGGAAATATATGAACAACAACAGGAACCATACCAAAAAAAAAATAGATTTTGGGTAAAGGTTCAGTGCTGGGAGAAAAGGGAAGGGGCTTCCTTTTTATCTGTTCTGGTTCTGCTTATCTTTTACTAGAGGCTGTTTTTAGTGATGAGGAAGTAGAAGAAGAAATCCATTTGTTTTTCTGATGACACAGCAAAATACACAACCTAATAACTCAGAATAACATCCCTTCTGCCCTAAAGAAATAATCTCACAAAATTAAACCAAGACTTTATCCAGAGATTGCACAATTCAACAGTAAATTTCCATTCAACTGAAAAGGCTTCGAATAAAGCCTTCATGGGGGAATCCAGCAAATTGAAGCAACTTCATAAACGCTTGGTAATAATTCAGGACTAGGGTCTCAATTATTTTTCATTCATTGCTTAGGTGAGCAAAGAGCTGCACATTTTGATGGGAATTTGGGACTACAAACCAGGACAAAATATTGTGGCCCCACAAGGGCAGCTGGGCCAACCTGCAGGCCTTGAGCCAAGAGTCAGCCAATGCACATTGAAGCACCATTTATCACCCTGCTTTCCCCAAGAACGGCTTCCCCTCCCTTGCTGCTGGCTCCAGCATGTCCAAAATAACTTCACCACCCTCTACAGCACCTTTTACAGCTACCTGAAATTGTACTTTATTTAAAGGGTACATAGTTTGTGGCAGTAATTCCCACAGACCCATAATTGTTTTTATAACACCTGGTTACAGCAGGTAGTATAATTCACCAAGTTGATATGAATGTATTCCATAACATGCTTTATATAATCCATTATTAGAGGACATTGCTGCATCTGTAATTATGTTTGCAAATGCATTTTATTGAGTTCTTCATAAAAGTATTCAGGACTGAAACCAGCTCTTAGGCTGCAGAAGTATTTATATACTTTGCTTCCTTCCAAGTATTTTTTCTCTGTATGGGCAACCCTACAAAGGGAAAAGAACAAAATTTAACCTCAGTTTCCTAGCAGACTCTCGCCCTTAATCCAAGAATCCTTGAACCTAGGGACAGTTCAGGCCTTCACTGGAATCCTGTCATTTCTATCAGCTTTAGTTTCTACACAGCAAAGTGATTATGTGAGTTCTGGCTTCAGGCTGATCAAATCTTTCAGTGTCTCCTCTGCTGCTGACACCATTTTTGAGAGGACAAATTACATTTACCTGCAGAACCCACACATCTACAACTGGTGCTAGAAATGGTAAATTTAGGCGGATTTTCCAACCCCCTTTTGGCACAGTGTGAGCCAGAGAGAACCTGGGTTGATTGTCACATCCCAGATCAACTTTGAGTGACCAGCAGCCTTGGGAAAGCTGCTGCCTTCACTGCTCCTGAAGCCCATTTGGCTCAGTGCAAGCAGTGGAGCTTTGCTCCTTTCTACAGATTTCCAAGCAAACCTCTCCTTTAGGTTGTTAATTTGCAGGAGTCAGGCAGTTCAGTCAGCAGCAGCCTGTTTTTTTCATATTGCCTTTACAAAAATTGCCCTTTCAGTCTGGGTTGATTATTTCATCTGAAGCAGAAGTCCATCACAAGGCCTTCCATACTCTGGGCAAATATACAGCCAAATTAATTTGTTGTGAGCCAGTTATCTCCTGTGTAGTTAAAGAATAACAAACATGTGAGTTTTGGTGCATTTTTTTCTCATGCATGGAAATGTGGTAAAAAGCCCAGACAAGGTAAATTAATGATAGTTCAAGCCTTTTTCCATTTATGGTGAACTGTCTCCTTCCTTCCCAGCCCCACAAGGAACCACACTGTAAAACACTCTCTGGAAGAGGTTTTATCTCATTCTGCCTTGCCTCCATTTCTCCAGCTCCTCTAGTGAATATTTGTCTTTTCTACCTGCTGCCCAGTTCAATCAGCCTCAGAGGCAGTGACATATGCCAGATCACAGGGGCTGTCACTTTAATTCCCTGTGCTCATATTTTTCTCCTCTAGTGGGGTGCTGGGGGCAGATGTTTGGAGAAGGGACCCCTTTGCTGCCTGGCACACCAAAGTCCTGACGCTGGCTGCTAATTCTGGGAGGCAAATCCTGGCCCTGCTGACAGAGCCCCGAGTTGAACAGGCAGCTTCTCCCAAATGCAGCTGAGTGCAGGTTCTAGGTGTTGGAAATGAGACCTTACACCCCAGCTCAGAGTGCTGCAGGAGTAATTTCTCCCAATTTCTACTCAACTCTCTTGTCTGGCTCCTGCCTGCACGTGCAGACAGACCTCCACAAGCTGTGCATGTGAGCGCTGCTCTGCTCCCATCCCCTGCCCCTAAAGAGCTGCTTTTCCACCTGGCAGAAGCAAGACTGGGACTCAAGGTGTTGTGGCCTCCACCCTTGCATTTCATGAGCCCTGATGAGCCCCACAGCCCTGGTGACTCAGGGTCACTGCACTGCTGCACACCCTGCTCAGGGCGAGCCCTCGTGGGGACAAATGGCTGGGCAGGTGGCACATCCCTCACAGGTCTCTGCCATGGGTGGTCCCAGTCCTGTGGCCACACCAAGCTGTAGATAAGCCAACAGCTGCATGCTCTGTACCTTCCTCCCTCCTCAGAGGGAGAGACAATCCTGTCCCCTTCCCCTTTAGCTCAAATCCATCTAAGACAGGTTGTGCAGAGCCTGTGAGGTCATTACCCTAATGGCTTTCCTGTGAATCTTGACATTAAAATCCTCACTGTGTCAAAACTGCAGTCCCTACCTGGTTTCTTAGGGAGGTCAGTAATTTTCTACTGTCAGACTCTGAGAACCTATTCTTCTGCCATCAGCTTTTCTCAGGAGCAAAATGAAACTCTAAAGTTTCTGATGGTTTGCTAAAAACCTCCAGCTGCATAAACCTTCCATCTCTGGTACCATATGGAGCCCTAATCAAAGTCTTCCTCGGGGCAGTAGAAATTTAGGCCTTAACCAGCTGAAAGCATGATAGGAAAAAATATCCACGATTTATTAATGGGCAATTTTAGGTCTTAAACTGATATTTATCAATAAAATATTGGAAGGAGGGAAAATGGAATCACATTAATGCAGGCTCAATGGCAGAAGTAGCCAAAGTGTAGCTCCTGCCTGGTGGTAAAAGTAAAATGGGCCCTGCCCTCTCTTTATCCTGATGTCCCCCTGCACCCATATCAGGGGAGACCCTTACATATTTCTCTCCTGAAAAAAAAACAAAAGAAGCACTTACTTTGATGTCCTCTCAGGAAAGATACAGTTCCCAACACCACACCTTTCTTTTCAAGCTAGAACTTAACACCATCTCTAAACAGACAATGATATAACACACATTTCTAAGTGTGAGCATCCAGGGAGTGATAAATTGAGGGTTTGGGTTTTAGTTACATTAATAATGCATACAGAAAAGCTATTTGAAAATAAGAAAGTGATACATTTTTATGCTGTGCAGTTTGTGGGGCAGAAATGGAAAGAAGAAATTCAGTTTTACATTTCCTATGTAGCTCTGGGTCAAGGTGACTCCCAGCACAAGCTGGAACAGCTCCAATGGCAACCTCCTACACATCTACCTCATGTTGCTCCAGCTCCTCTCCCCAGCTTAGTCACTTCTCCAAGCATATTGTAGGGGAAGACCTGGGAGAGATAAGGCTCAGGATTGCCTGTTCCCTCCCTAGGATGGCCTGGGGCATGACATGGGGGCTCTTTCCACCCCTGTCATCCTGATGGGAGTGAAGGATTTCAGTGGGAAAACTGTGCCTAAGGATGTGGCTGTAAATCGTGGAAGAAATGGCTGGAGCAGAGCCTTCAGTTAGTTATTATTCAAAAGAAAGCAAGCAAACTGTTTCTACTGAACTTGGATAACCACACAAACATGACGGAAAAGCACTCTGCAAACGCTGGCATTGCTGCATGAATTTGCTCCAGCTGTCCTGGTACAAGATGGAAGACCAGAGGCATTTGGATCCTGCAAGGATAGGGAATGCACGTCCAGGTCTTCTCCCCTGCTCTGCCTTACTGTATGAGTGCTTGGTCCACCCAGGGAATGAAGAATCCCAGCAGAAGGCGGCTGGGAATGCTGCATCTTTCGCAAGAAGTGCTGCTCACACACAGGGCTGCTTTTACTGGGGGCTGCCAGGACAGAAAACTGCACTTGGGGATACTTTCCATGAGATGGGAAAGGCGCATTGCTTAACAAAGCAAGGCTACAGGCTTCCCAGCACACCACTGCACTGGCAATTAAGTAAGCCTCTGAGCCACATATGATTGTGCCTTAAGAAACTAGTGTGATTCAGAATGATTTGGGTAGAGGAAAATATTCCCTTAAAGGATCCTGCCTGGGCTTCTCAGTGTGTGGAGGGTGGGAGAGGAGAGTTTCCCAGTCCTTGTGCAAAGGTGAACTCTGCCCAGAGAGAAGAAACTCGAGCCCACTGCAGCCACCTAAGGGCATTCCACCAACCAAAATGGAAAATTAATTAAGAGAGTGAATCATTTTCTGAGACTTACTCAGTTTTGTACTGCTTTAGTGTTGGTCTCTTCTGTCAGTAGAGCAGCTCTTGATCCAACGCAGTGTTTATAGTCACGTTTCCATAGAGCCCTGGTGTGCAGAGCCAGCTGGTGGGAATGACCTGCAAGACCTGTTTATAGATCTCCATTACAGAGCCTCTCATTTTCTTGGATGATTATTGTAGGTGTCAAATAAAGCTAGATTACCTGTTTTATGTCTTAGAATGATAAGCAAGCCAAAGCAAGTCATTTGGCTCATGCAGTTATACAGGTATACCTAGATATATGTATACATACATTATTTCAAGCACTCAAGGCAATCTTACAGCCCTTCTTGCTGGGATTTCGAAACCTTTTCGTTTCACCAAAACATCCCTCTTGGTAAGGTGATGCTGGAATTTTGGCTTCTCTAGCTGAGCTGCAGAGCTCATCTGCAAGAGTTAACAGAGCATGGCAAGGGCGCAGCACAGCGGTTTCTTGGGGGCAAGAAGCTCCTCTCCCATTTGGCTGGGGTGGAAGGGGTGCCTCAGTCACAGCACAGCTTGGCTCAACAGCGGTGCCTGCAATGGCAACGAGGAGGTGAAGCATGTGCTGACAGAGCTCATTGCTGGGGAAGCTTATAAATGGCTTCTGGCACTACAGTTGGCAGTGGCCAGTGTTACCAGTCCTCCCATTGCATAACATCTGCACTTTGCCACAATCACCAAAACAATCAAGAAGGAAAGCAAGCTAACGCTTGTTGGGGAATAAACTCGGCAGTCACTCTAATATCACACATTTTTCCAGCCTGCAGCTCCACCTCTTTCTCTCTCTCTGCCTGGGACCGGTGGGCTCCTGGCTGGTACCCGGAGGCCCCACCCTCCTGGGCGTGGTGGGGAGCAGCCCTGCTTCCCCTGGGCAGAGATGTGCTCAGGCTTCGGGATGCGCTGACTCAGTGATGCAGGGCTGATTGCAGTTTCAGGCAGCCCCAGCCGGTGCATCACATGCATTTACCAACTCACAGACACAACCACAAGCCTTTCTAAATGGATTCCAGAGCCCGGCCAGCAGCGAGCTGGCTTGGGCTGGAGCCTCACTCAGTGCAAATGAGGGTACGTGGGAGGCCTGCGCGACGATGGCCTTCGCGCTTGGCTCAGCTGAATTCTTGCTGGAGCCCCATTCCTCAGCATAATCAAGAGATGCTCAGAGACAGCTCTAATTAAAACAGATTGTCACGGCCCCGGGGAGGCTGTTACATGAAATGGAGTTCAGTGGGACCTGGGGAAGCTCTAGGAAAACCCCCTTTCTCTTCCATCTATTCCAATATATTCATTTACACCCTCAAAGGATCCACTTCTCAAAGGTATGTCCTAAAAAGCAACGGATTCCAGTTCCTGCAGGGTGACCCTGAGACCAAAGTAACCCTTGCAGGAGTCTCAGTCCTCATTTGAGAGCAGCTCAACCCCTTCCCAAAAGGAGCTGTTCTAGCTGACATGCTGCTCCTCTCAAACGATGAGGCAACATCCCCAGAGAAGAGAGGGTGTCTCTCACACAGACAAGCTATTCCAAGGCTGCTGGGCCTGATCCAAAATCAATTGAAGCACATGGAGAGTCCTTCCACTGATTCCAAAAAGGTTTGAATTAGGCCCAAACATCAAAGCCAACACCATAAACTCTGCCTGGAAGCCAATACACAGCCAAGTACCAGCCCCTCAGCAGAAGTGTCATGTGCTTACAGTGAGATACCCAACCCACTCAGCAGGATGCTGCCTTCAGCACTGGCTCCTCATTTCCCAGGGGATTTAACTCCTGTTACTGCATTGCAGTGGATAACAGCACCAAGATCCACAGCCGCAAGGGAAGGTCACAACCCTCATTGCCAGGCAGAGATGGGGGAGGAAAAAATGACAAAAATCAACAAACCAACAAAGTTTCTATGCATGAGGAATGGGGGCTCCGAGCTCTGTGCTAAATAGTGGAAAAATCTTTATTTCCCCACAACCAAATGGAGCAAAATGATGACACAACGGCCTCAGTGCTTTAATCAGCAGGACAAGTCAAGCCTTTTATTCCTTTGTATATTCCAGTCAATGGAAAGTTATTGCTTAATTAACCCCCTTGAATGAATACCTGATAATTAATAAACCCATATACTGTACCCCAAGGCTTTGAGTTTAAGAAATCTCTTCTGTTCAAGTATGAAAAAAGAAAACATGCTGAACTAATGGGAAATAATTCTGGTAGAAGGCAAACCAATTAGGATTAGTGAATTCCATTTCATTTAAAGTTCCAAGATAGAGAAGTAATTTATCTAGTAAATTAATAGTGTTAGTGACTTTCCTAATATATTAGCAAGTCTTTCGTATCATATTAGTGAAAACCAAGCTGGCTAATACAATAAAAGACTTATTATAAAGGTATGAAGGTTAGTAATGTGATAAGATTTTTTTGCATCCAATTAGTATTAAAAGAAGGCTGCTCTAAAATGGACTTTTACATTTATTTATATGATTACCCAACCTACTGTAGAGACCACAACTTTTATCTTAACAAATTATTAATCCTCCTCCCAAATTTGGAGCTACTGTGTGTTATGTTCCTCATGCAAAACTGCATGTGTGCCTCTATCTGCAGATCTGCATGGGTAACTGGGCCAGATTATTTGGTCTGCCTGCATTGTGTTTAGCACAACACTACAGTGGTTTTGCATTCTCCTAACCTTGGATCAGCGAGAGACTGGTCTAATCAGATACAGCAGCCTGAAGGCAAAACAATTACACTGAAATTATCATATGGAATCAAGCCAAAGCTCTGTCTTGTCTGCTATCCTGTCTTCATCAGTTGCTAGATCCTCCCACCCTTCTCTGGAGCAAGGTGAAAAATACCGGCTGCAGCGACCTGCTGGAGTAACCTACTTGCACAGGCACTTCCTCAGAGCATAACCAGATACTGATTTCCTGGATGAAACAGCAAGGTTTACGTCCTTTATAAAACCCTGAATTATGGACATGAGTGTTATACTACATACCTGTGTAACTGTGCCCAATGGAAGCTTTGCTAAGGCGTCAGTGAGTTCCAGAAGTGACTCTTCAGTGGCATGAGAAGGGAAATGCTTTGGTTAATCTTAAAACATTCTGGGGTTTACACTGTCCTATTAGATACTGTATGAGCACAGCTTTTTTTGTTTTGTGAGAGATCTCAGCTGCCTCCCAATGCCTTTGCTGTAGGTTCACTAGCAGAAGAGCAGATTTGCCTTCAATGCCAACTGCAGTGAAGGTTGCACATGGAAGCACACAAAAATGGAAACTACAAGAACCAAAAAGAGGGTTTGCTGCATTTATTTGACCCACTGTTGTAAAAATGGGTAAAATTTTGGATTTGAATACAGTTAATCTTATTTGTTCAGGCAGATGTGAAGTATCTGCCTATGTGCATAGCTTTGCTGTGTGTTCAAACACAGTCTTTGGAAAGAAAGTTTTGAGACTGTCATAAAATCCCTTCTTACTGAGTTGGCGGTAGAATTGCACAGAATCAGAACCGTACACACGGGTACTAAGAAATCAATTGTATTACAGAATATAATTGGTGCTATTTTTCATCTTTAGAGTTCCTGCAAGAGTGGTTTCCTTAGGTAGATCAAATTAGTAAAGTAGAAACAGCTGCAGTCGATTGTCCACTGTTCAGGTCGAGGTTTGGGTGATAAAGACTGATCACAGTCAGGGGATGTTAATGTGGGAAGATATACTCCTGCACATTCCTCTGAAACCAGAGCTGTGACTGATCTGATTCATTTTGTACCCTTAAATCACTGGAAATTGTCATAGGCTGGATTTCAGACTTATGTCCTATCATTTCACCCCCATAAAAAACCCAGCATCTTACACATCAGCTTGGAATTTTGCCTAACTTTGCAATTCTCACACCTCTGTACCTCCAAGGCAGAGCTAATACAGAGCAAGCACAGGTGTGTGCAGGTGAGCTATTTGCCAGGGTTTGTACTGATTCAGGAGTATAAGGAGTGGAGAAGCTTAGGATAAATTCCACCCAAGAGGACATCACACACTTATTTTTTTCAGCCCTGTCCCATAAATTTAGACCAAGGTAATTCCCGGTGAAGTGCAAGGTCAGTCTTTTAAGAACACCAAAAACTTCATGTTTTGCTGCAACAGTCAGCCTGAGACATCCTTGAGACAATTGTTACAGTTAAATTTAATACAGAACCTCTACCTCTCAGAGTGTAGGAAGAATAATTATGCAAGTGTAGTAAAAGGTATATTTAACTTCATAACTCATTTATTGCCCTTGTGGGGGTGAGCAAGGATCCCACATCATTAAACCAGACTCTAAGCACAGAGAAAGCCAAATTTCTGTGCCTCTTTTAGAAGCACCAGATCATGGCTGCATCTGGATGGAGACCACAGCAAAAAAAAATTGAGTGATTTAAATTATTTCAAGGGTAGAGGCAAAAAGGAGGAAGCGGGGACAGAGGAGGAGTAGAGTGAGGAAGTTAGAGAGAAAAATAGGAATGGAGAAGTAAAGAGAAGCAGAGAGACAAGTGGGAATGTGCACATAAGGGACATTTTACACCTACAAGGAACAGAAGCATAAGCAGGGAAAAGGTACAAGGGAGGGATGAGGGCTTGGGCTGTGGTCACTGAGCTGGTGGGACAGGGCCTGAGCAACTGGAGAAGGTGGAAGATTTCTGCAGTGAAGGAGTTGGGGATGCTGTAGGAAGAAAAAAAGTTACTGTGTCAAACCACCACAAAAAAAACCAGACAGCTGAAGAGAGAGGTCATGGGAACAACAAATACCAGGGTGACTTTGGGGGCTGGGGAAAGCAAGATGATTTGATAAGGGAAATCCAGATTCAGAGGTCAAAGGGGAAAAAGTTTTGGTGAAAAATAGGTCAAGGGAGCAGTCTGGCTTCATTATTTTACTTTTCAAACCTTTAATTTAACAGTTGCTAATGACAGGCAGTGCACAAAATGACAGTTGTATTACCCTCCAACACTGATGTAAAAATAGGCATAATCCTGTTTTTGTGATGATTAATGCAGTGTGAAAAAGATAATTAAACGAGGCCTGGTGTACTTTTGCTTCCCATGCCTCGCTGCTACCTTCCGTGGCTCCTGCTCAATCTCCTTGAAAATCTATTAGGCTCTGCTAGCAGCGTTTTATCACTTTCCCTGTGTTAGGTTAGACATGCCCTCCCCAGCTTTAGACAGGAAGCAATTCCTGGGAGGAGGCAGAGCAGGAGCAAGAGCGCCCTGCCCGCCACCTCCCACTCACCTGACTCCCAGAGAAATTCCAGCACAGAAAGGTTGTGCTGGTAATGCTCACTCTTAATTAGCTAGTTCAGGTAATAATAGCAACTTTTACCCCTTCATCTGGTTGGAAAAACCTTTGGCAGCCGAGTTCACTCATGGAGGTGATGCACTTCACCAGCTCCCAGTTTGAAGCCTCATTTCTGAGAAGCATGGGAGGGCAATGGGGGACAGAGGTGTTCTGAAAATATTAAAAATACCCTGTAGAAAATATTTGTATATTGTAGAAAGGACTTTTTTTTTTTAAGCTCTGCTTTGGAATTTTATCCCTACACTTTAATTAAAAAAATAGAAAAAATAATGAAATGGCACAAAATGCTTGAAAAAACTTTCATAGTTATTTTCTTTGCTGATGGCCTAGAAATTTGCTGGATTTGATCTGAAATAAACTGCAGGCAAATGTCAGCTTACTCCTGACATTGTCAAAAATGGATTTTCTTGCTTTATGCCACCCCATACGCAATCAAATACACATTCAAAATACATAATGGTCTGCTGGTTTAGAATTATTGCTTGATCCTATGGCTGTGGAAAAGCAGTGGAGTCAGCCAGTGTTTCTTTGGGGTGCATCAGCGACAGAACTAGAACTGAAGACACTGCAATACCTCCCTCTTCTCCTTCCAGCTCCCAGAGCAATAAAACCTCTCTATGCTAAATTAGACTATTGATCAGTGGCTACCATTCCTAATGGACATCCTGTCTCTCATGTCTGGGATTAGGATGTTCTTTCTACTGCTGGATAATCTTAGTACTGTACAATTGCTCTTTCTCTGCTAATGACTGAATACAGGAAGAAATGTTTCCCTGTTGAGTTTGGTTTTTGAAAATCTCATTGCACAGGCCCGCATGAGATGAGCCAGAAAGGCCATTTTGTGACCTGATCACATTCAATCTAACTACCAGGTATTTGGGTTACTTCCTGTGAAGGGATGTTACATCATTAAACCACTATCTGCAGCACGCTGTATGATACTCTGATAATTCAAGATATCATGTCACAATTTTCATTAGAAAGAAGAACAACAACAAGAACAACAAAAAAAATCACCAAACCTTTCTTCCTTTTCTGGTGATGGTCAAAAGATAAGCATGAACTAAAAGTCACACACACCAAACTTCTGAAAAAGGTTGGGCAGCCTGAACATCTGCAGAACATGCAGCCTTGTGTGGGCAACTTTTCAGCTGAGGTAGCCCCAACACAATGAATCTCAAGCTGTGATTGCACGAGAAATAGGGCAAAAGTCTCCCTTCTCTGTGACCCAAACCCACCCTTGCTCTCACACAGCCCCAGGAGCATTCCCCACATGCTCAGCAGATGCTGTGTTTTGGCCCAGCGTGGGTGATGGACAGGAGAGTCCACACAGAAACTGCTCCAGCCCTTGGCCATGTCTGAAAGCTGCTGGGCAAGGAAGACAGCAGCAGTGGCAGATGACAGTACTGTTGTCAACAGACAACATCATTTTAACTCAGCTCTTCCAGATCCTTTATCTTTCAGACAGGGGAGAAGATCACACATCAATCAACGTTTTGGCATCTCAGCTGTTACCTGAATCTATCCCTATGGCCAAGGCTGGGGGCAGCTTTTATTCCCTTCATTGAAATCTCCAAAATCTACACACAGCTTTTGCGTGGGCAGGTACCTATTCTAGTTTCACCCATCTTTTTCAAAGTCAAAAACACAACTTAGAAGTAGCTAGCAAGTCAGGCTCCCAGGCTGTATGACACAGGACAGCCAAGGAGAGAGAGGAGCCCATCTCTGCTTTATGTACCCTGAACTTTATCATGATAAATGTCAAGCCCTGACACAAAGTTGAAACAATGGACATATCCTTGCCTTTTCTATATCCACAACCAGCATCCAAGTGGATGTCAGGGTTTGTTGTTTTGGTTTTTTTTCTTTAAGTGTAAGCTCTTTTCTGTAGCACTGTGGCCTGCAACTCAGTATACAAGATGTACTATGGCATTATGAGATAGTGACAGCTGCTGAAGAAATGCTGTGTTATAAACATGCAATGATGCAGTGAACTGGCAAATCCATATGGCTGGAAAAATGACGAGGAGCAAGAGGAAAAAAATTATTCCAGAGTTCTTGAACAAAATAGATAGTCAGGAGTTTGCTTCAGCTTGCATGCCCTAATCACAGCTTTTCCTTTAATGGAAAAAAGTTTACATTCACATATATACACACATAAATATAACTCTATATAAATAAATATATATAAGTAGTATTATCCTCAGGGTGATCTACATGTGGCTGGAGAAGCAAAGGTGATATTTTCATATACTTCTGCTTCTTATTTCTTTGAGCTTTTTGGCTGAAGAATCAGTGTCTTGAATCATCCCAGTACAAACTCTTTCAGGTATCCCCCACTTAAACCTGTGTGCATTTTCCCTCTGTGTGTGTGCAGATGGATAATCTCTGCACAAACCCACCAGGGAAAGGCCAGTCACTCACTTCTGCAGTGTCATCGGTCATGGTGGATTCTCTGTGTGCCAGAATAAATGAGCGTGGACAGGATGGACATAGGACATCACTGAGGGAGACCCCAAAACCACATGGAAATGTTTAAACAGCTTAAATATGCCCTCATAATTGATGGATCCCAGCAAGCAGACACATCCATTGCTTTTAAAAACGCTGATAAATCCAAGCCCGTGACACATGTTTCTTAGGAAAGCAAGTATTATGGCTTTTTAAAAAACTGAATGAGGAGATGGAAACTTGCAGTGACATCCATCCCCATTATCAAACCTGGCTGCTGCAGTTTGCTTCCCATTTCTGAATGGAGTTCCTAATGAAGGGGGCACAGCCTCATGAGCATCATGTGCTAATGGTGGTGACACAGCCCCTCCTCAGTCCAGCCACTTTTGCTTGGGCCCTAAACACAAGATTAAAAATCCCAATTTTGTTACACGGATTTGCACTTACAGCCCCAAAGCAGATGGAAACAGGCAAAGCTGAAGCTCGTGAATCTGCTCTTTTGTATGGCACTTTTCCATCCACCTTTAATCAATGATGTCTGAGAAATGAAGGCTCAACGAGTATTCAGTCCAGCACTGGCAACATTTCCCAATGCTCCATAATAATCCTCAGACTTTTATGGAGAGTTTTCTCCCTGGTGATTTTTTTTCCTTGTCATTTAGTGCCACTATTTCAGATTTCCTGTTGCTGAACTGCTGGAGTGTCATCACTGCGTCTATATAGAGTATGAGAATATATTTGGAAAGCTTATATCCAAGGGCCATTGGAGATGACTAACATTTTTACACTGCACAAAAGAAGAGAAAATAAATTTAGGAATAGCAAATAGAGCCACTGTGTTATTTCCTTCCCTGTAAATAAATAACTGTAACACTTCTACTCCAATCTTGGAGCTGGGTATCCAGCATCTTTGTGGAGAAGGAACATTTCAGGCAGCCATAAATGTTCACCCAAGACATTGACAATGAAGGCTTAAGACAGCACAAATTATAGGGAACATGAAAGAAGCCCTGCTTCCCTTGAAGACACCACCTGTTTAAGCACCTGGGAAAAATTATTCATAGCACTTTACCACTACACAGACAATAAAGATCCTATGGAAATGTCTTTGTTTAAAATCAACATTTATGGCTCCCATTTCACAGAAGACTATGTAAATCCTAACTGGTGCAACAAATGCAAAATGACATCCTTAAAAACATGGGCCCCTCACACCAGGCTCCAGCACAAGGCAAACCATTTCAGCTTTAGAATTTCATGCTTTGGGAGCTGAGAACCAAGACCAGAATTTTCTTCCTTCTAATCTTCATTCTGGTTTGCTTCACCTCAGTACATATTTATGTAATGAATTTTTCCCTGCACAAAACTGCCCTGCTCAGCTGAATACCTATTAACCAAAAAATGGGAGCAGAATCCATTGGCATTCATCCTAGTGCTGCCACTCGGTTTTGTGTCCTTGTCCAAGGCACTGGAGATCTGATCCCATAAGAGCAACCAAAACCTCTGTAGTTGGCCCCCCTCCGTTTGCTGTGCAGATGGATGATCTCTGTATTCACCAGGAAAGGGGAGGCAGGAGACAGACATCAATCAGATGAGAGTCCAGGTGATGGGTGTTCTTACACCCATTCCCAGGAAACATCCAAGGCTTCATTCCTCTGCATTGTGCCTGATTTACTTATCTGCAGGATGGGAGCCAGAGTATTTCACATCATGCCTTGATCACAGTTATAATTTAGAAGCCCTATGATGCTTCCACGGAAGTTTAAAATATCATGTTTAAAAACTATCCTGTAATTTAATTTGGAACAATAAATTTTACAGTTACCTTGCATGGCTTTGATTTGTTTCTGAGCCTTGTTTGAAGATCTCCTGAAACCAATTAACATGTGTTGTCCAGCCATCTCATTTGACTCTTTTGTTGCTGGGGCTTTTTGGGAATCATCATTTCACATTTCACCAGGGTGGAGAAGGGGTTTGGGTGTCTTTGTGTCACCACACAGATGTGGCCCAGGTGTGCTCAGAAGGTGCAGAGGACAGCACACTCCAGTGTGAAGGACTTACAGAGCACCAAGCTGCAGGATGAATTGAGTGAAAGACCTTCCAACCCTTCCCTGAACCATTTTACTATCCAACTAGACTTTTTTCCTTATATTCAGGGAACAGCGCTGTGGGGTGAGATAAGAGTGAAGGTTTCTAGCCCTGGCAGCCCTGCTGGATACCCGGCCCTGGTGCCGCACAGAGCGCGCGCTTTCCGTAGCGCTTCCTCTCAGTCACGTAGGAGCCTGATGACTTTTATCTGCTTTCTAAGCTGAGGAAAATACCAGGAACTGTCCTCTCTCCCCACCCCCCACTTCCTTTAGAGAAACCCCAATAGGCCTCACAGAAATAGGAAATGACTGTCACCTTCAGACTGGGTTTTGGGGTTATATCCTTCTTTCTCCTCTGCTACGAAAAGTGACTCTTTCTTCCATTTCTCTGCGCCCCAGTCTTTCAAACTTATTTAAATTGAATGTCCTCTTTCTTTTTGATCCCACTTGTAACTCAAGAGTGTTTCAGTCACCACAGAAGAGATGCCAGCAGCGAAGACAGTAAAAGAGACAAATAGATGTGTTCAGTTAAATTTTGTTATTTTTATTACAATATAAATTCCCCCTCTTAAATATTGCTTCTTTGGAAAGAGAAAAGCTGGTGAAGGGACAGAGAAAATCTGGCTAAAGCAAAACTCTGGCCTTTGAGAACTGGGTGAGTGGGTTCATGGTGGGGTGAGGAGTTTGTCCCTGTTTGCTGGAGCCTGCATGGGCACATCAGGCTCTCAGAGCTCTTGCCATGTTATAAAGGAGGAGCATATGGCTCACCAGAGCAATATCCACAGGATTAGGCTGCTTATCAAGGAAAAACCTACTATTCACCTTGGCTGCTGCCATAATTTTGGATTAGAGTAAGAGACTAAAAAAGAGTAATCAAGATGTAAGAAGTTGCAGAATTTTGATTTTTTTTTCATTACATTTTCACTGAGTAAAAATAAGTCCTTAAAATGCTGTCTAAGAAATCATGCAATGTTTAATACTGCAGTGGAAGATTTTCACAGTGTTTGGTTGAGGATACAATCTGCCCTGGCAACAGTTGTGGTTGGTTATTTTTCCAAATGAATGAAAACACAGATACAAGCAGGAGTTACTGCAACTGCTGCTGCCTCATTTATCTCTGCAGTCGGGTTGCTACTGGTACAAGTGCTCACTTTTATACAGGAAACACAATTGCAGGTGCAGAACTCCAAGCTCCTGTTTACACCCACCAGCGGGAGGCTCACCTTCTTAAATGCATCTGTCTATGTGCAAAGCACTGGAGAAATTGCCATAATAATGATACCTTCCCCAGAGCATACATAAATATTACAATGTCCTTTCTGCAGAGAGGAAAGTTAGTGCAGGAGTAAAAATACATCACTTCAGGTCACAACAATGGAACAAAATAGACAGGGGAATTCAGGAACTCCTGCTCTTTAAGACAATGTGTGCTTCTCCATTTTAACTTGCTTTAAAAATTAAATATTAAAATTTGAGAAAGTTTATAAAAACCCACAAAAAGTGCTGGTGAATCTATTTCATATTTGTTTGTTCTGCAGTTGCCAGAAGGTCTTTCGGTCTCCTTGTCATTTTGCACTATATGACCTAAGTAACACTGATATTTATTGCTCATTTTCATTTAGCTCTTTGAAGACCGATCCACTTAATGATCAGAAACGTCACACAATTTAGCAGATAACATCGCTGCAGAAACTTGTTGGGAAGCTTTAATAAGTAAAATGAATACTAAGAGGTGGGCTGGGGTGATTGCTGTGTTTTAATCCTCGATGATAAGAATCAGAGTCGTACCTGCCCATTCTTGCTCTGTGATTACACAGACAGAGCAGTTCAAGTGGACACAAATTCTAGGGGATGTTGTTGCAGTGACTACATCAAGCACTTGTAAGACACACATTATGATAATAATGCCTGCCCTTAGTGTCACTTGCATTTACCCCCACCCAGCTTCTCATGCAGGAGGTGATTCCTGTTACCTCTGATGTGCAGGTGGGAGAAGCACAGAGATCCCAGGCAGGGCACAGTGCTGGGGCAGCTGAGCACTGATACCCTCCCTCCATCCTCCCCAGCACCAGCTCAGGGATGAGACCACTTTGGAGCAGGGAGTCATACAGACCCCAGTCAGTAGGTCCAGAAGCTACAGGAACCCAAACTAGGGTCACATTTCTGGATTTAAAATACTTATAAGTATAAAAGGGAGTATCACAGATTATAAAAGGAAGAAGAGCAGGGTACTGCCAGTACACACAGGCAGTGAAACTCAGTAACTTGTTCAAGGTCATACAGGAAATGGGAAGAGGAGCAAAGAGGAGAATCTGGTTCCTCCTAGTCCTTAGTTCATGTCCCAACAGCTGGATGTGGCTCTGTGACACATGGAAATACGCCTTTAGTCCTACAGCAAAATGCTTCAAATTACAAACTTCCTACTGTCCTCCCAGAGTGTTTTATTTGTGGAAACTTAAAAAAAAAAAAAACAAACCCAGTCTCTATATAATAACAAACATGGAAAATTGTTTTCTTGCAAAACCGTAAATAAAGAAGAATTTATATTATTGCTACAATCTTTCTGGTCCTCAGTGACAGGGTGACCCCCGTTGGCTCACGGAAATGGAGCAATTAATGAGTAATGGACCGTTTCCTGATATGCAGATGCTGCAGCCCATCTTTTGTTCTCAGATCTTCAGGGACTATCTCTTATCACTGGGCTTTTCCCCTGTGGAGAAACACTGGGAGGTTGCTTTAGGTAACACAGCAATGGGTAATTTTCAAAGCCAACTTAAATTAAAAAGTCTTTTCAGCAGTTTTGAGTGTACCATTAGTGCATGACTGCATAGGTAAATTATTTGACTCACTCTCAAAGAGATTTAGGGTGAGAAATTTTATGGGTTTCTGACCTTTTGTCAGGAAGGCATAGGAACCACCACCTCCTTGTCATAAGTACCTTCAAGTCTCATTTGAAACCACTGGGTTCTTTTCCATTACCTGCAGTCTTTGCAGGAAATTTCACTTTGAGGGCTGAATTGCAATTCATTGCATATCAGAAAAGGCCAAATCCTGGGGTTGTTAGTTTGTTTGTTTCTGAGGATGCTCACCTTTTATATACAAACAGATGGCATTGGAACAACAGGTCTCTGTGCATAAGGCAGGATTTTGTGGATGTGCAGCTCTCCAGCAAGCATAAAACAAAGTAAAACCAGATTGAAAACTTTCATTACCCAGCAATGCAAGTCACAACAGCAGGGTTAAATCTGTTTCTATTTAGACAATATCTGGAACAGCGTTTTATTATACAGGCTGTAAAGCACTGCCTGTGCATGGGTGGAAAGTACATTGTCTCCTGAAATAAAGAACTGGGGCAGGATTGTTTAGAACTTTCTTTTTTTCTTCATTTTCGTTAACCATAAATACAAAGTAACCATTTCTCCATAACATTGAACTCTTTCTGGCCTTCCTATAAACAATAAAACTATCCAAAAATAAACATCTACTTAGAATAAATATTAATTCAGAGGCCTTTAAAATATGAAGCAAATAGTCTCTGCAATACCATCTCTTCCCAGATAATGCAAAAGCCACCCCATGGGGTTTAAAACTCAGGGATTTCAAGGCTTCAGGGTGTCTTATGATGCTCACTCTGAGCAGGCTGAATGCCAGGCTTTGTGAAAGGTTCTGTCTTAAAAGACAGAGTCCTAATCGCTTTCAACTTTTCTAATTCTTCACATTCCTTCCTAGCAAAATAACTGCCTGCCTCATAATGGCAGAAACATTTGGAGACTAAAAGAAACAAACAAACAAAAAAATCAATTTTCAAGGTCCACTTGCAGACGGAGGAACTGTTTATGAAGCACTTACTGTTCAGTTGCAGGAGAAAATCTTGTCTTAATGGCAAAAAGGAAAGTGTGGAAATACTGGAGAGAGTTTTTTCAGTGAGTGGGTGTGGGCATAGAAACTCTCCTGCCCTACAACTCAGACAATTGATTCCTGCAGAAAATAGATCCCACCTTTTGCCTCATCCAAGGAAACAGGAGTTTTCAGCTGTGCGGAGCAAGGAGTGGGTGCCACCACCTCTCACAACACAGACCATGCTTGCTGCCCTCAGAGGGGTCAGTTTAGCTTGTAAAAACATCCCCATTTTCAAATTGGCCAAATCCTGATGGGATGAGCAGAGGTCACCCAACATCCGAGCAGTTTTCCCAGGCTGGTTTTGGTTTCTGAACCAAAAATCTCCTGCTGTGTTTTGGCTCGCCATATTTTACACATTTCTCTCTGACAGGGAGAAGAAACTGAAATTCCAATTTCAGTCTTTCAACACGAGGTCCATTCTCAGCTTTTCTCCTTGTTTTGCACAAAACTTGGCGTGGTTCTTGCAGCAGAAGCTCGTTCACATGGCCTTGCACCCCTCCCAGCTCTGCACACCCTGTGCTCCCTGTCACAGAACACTGACCCCACGTGGAAATGCCTCTGATTAAAACCTCATGGATCCACCAGATTCCACAGACCATGCTGCGGATCACAGCCAGTCATTCTCTAA
This sequence comes from Geospiza fortis, assembly GCF_000277835.1. Lineage (NCBI taxonomy): Eukaryota > Metazoa > Chordata > Aves > Passeriformes > Thraupidae > Geospiza > Geospiza fortis. The sequence continues at coordinate 5,295,356 of NW_005054343.1, forward strand.
AATAATCCATCTCCTGCCATGAGGTTAGAGGTTGGGTATTTTGCTAGTCTTATCTCCTCTTGGGTCTGATTTTTGATCTTTATCTTCTATAGTAATATTCCAAAAAATAAAAAAATACAACAGCTTTTATCACCTTAATTTAAATGTAAGACTTGCTTTTCAATTCCAGTTAAGTAATTCATTTAGATCTTGCCAGAGATGTTGAAAAGCAAATATGCACAGATGAGAAGCAACCATTCTAAAAATATGAATGGAAAACATCCAGTCTTTCCTGTTATGCTTATAGATTTCCCCTTACAGCATAATATTAAAATTACCAGCTCTCATGTGGTATAATTTGGTTACATTCCCTAAAGACACATGAAAGTAGTCCCAAAGGAGCTACTTACTTCAGTGAGAATAGAAGGTGCTGAGCACACCACTCAAGAACCTTTTTTTTTTTTTTTTTTGGTTATTAGTGGGTGGGAATATTGGTTTATTGCCTAAATCTCCCCAGATTGTCCTTCCATACAATCAAGGAGGAGTCAGGTGGAGTGGTCCGGCTCACATGGCACTGTTACACAGAGGTTTCATGTCTCTGGGCCTTGGGGTCTGTCACCTTTGCATGCACAAAGAGGAGCTGGGACAGCAAAATACAGTCATCCCCAGACCAGTGATGCCGTGAGAGGATCTGCACAAATGCAGAATATCCATGAGTGAACAAAGCCCAGAGCTCAGCTCTTCTGTCTGCAACAGCCACAGGGAAACCACAATGTTCCTCTTACTATTCCCAGCCCAATGAGCAAAAATCTTTCAAAACCTTCAGCATTGGCCTAACTCTGCTGCCCTGGAGGCTAAAGCCAGAACTAGTGACATTTGCTTGAGGGCTCTGGGAAACCTGATCTGCTGCTGGAGCTGCTGCAGACCTGTTCTGTGCATTTCCCTGCCCATAGCCAGCTCCATCCCACCGCTCTGTCCCTGCCTGAGGAGCAGCTGGGCTGCACTGCTGCTTTAGGCCTGGGCTGCCCTCCCTGGTTGAGGGCAACAATTTCTGATGCACAACAACAGGAAGAGTCCAGAATAAACACATTAAGTATCTTAAATTTGCAAGTAAGTGTACAAGCCATTAGGCACTGATATAGTACAACAGATAAGCTCAGTGGTTAACTTTGAGCATACAAATAATACCACTGACTTCACTTCAACATTGTGTTGCATGCTTAACATTAGGCTTATGCTGAAGTGCCTGACTGATTAATCCTCTCCCTGTGTACTTCAGCTCAAGTTTGTTTAGGGTCACTTGATGCCATCTTACACAGATAGGCAAGAGCACAGACAATAAAGCAATATGCTGGAACCAGTTTTCTCACACTGGAAAGCAAAGAGCTAAGTGTCCTAGGAATTGTTTTCTCATTGAATATGGCCCTTAATAAATACCTATCACCACATCACCTGAGAAGCTGAACCTGCAGTTCTCAAGATATCACAGGTTCTGGATGCCATCTCACTTCTGCCAGGGTGTGGCCACAGTACCAACCCTTAATGAAGAGGATACATAGTACGTGTATTTCTGAACATTTGTTTACACTCTGGCAACAGTCACTAAAACAAATAGAGCTAAAAGAGTCATTTGGGTTTGCTTGGTATTACACATTACACTTCTGTGGTCTTCACACTCTAATGGCAAGTTTTGTCAGCTTCCTAAACTGATCCATGATGAGCAGACAGAAGACTTGTAGGAAGCAGAGACTCTGATATTGTCTTTGGGTTTCTGCTTAGAAATAGCTCCTCTAGAATTGTATAGATTTCAAATGTGACATGGGAGGGGAGAAGTATGAGCAGATTGTTCTTCACAGATTCATTCTCCACTGAGGAGTCAAGGAGTTTATTCTCAGTGCAGCCATGTAGGTTTCAATGGATTGCACTGGGCTGACAAGGAAAAACCTGTTCCTGCAG
>NW_005054343.1:5297318-5374251 GCF_000277835.1 Geospiza fortis
TAAGGCCGCTTCACATTTGTGACAAGAACTGGTTTCTAACTTGAACCCACTTTTCAAGCCACCACCACAGTGGAATTTCCACAAGCACCAGCCAGGGTGGTTTTTGACTCACATTACCCATGGAAGTGAGAATTTTACCTCCAGCCAGGTATAAATCTCCTTTCTGGCCTAATAAACATCTGTCCCATGCAAAGGGATAAATGCCAGCTCTGTCACCCACCTTGCTGCTGTGGGACAACTGAAACAGATGAGCTGCAAGTCCCTTCCCCTTGTGAAGTGTAGAAACTGGGACCTGTACAGCAATTCTCCTCTTGTGTGGAAACTCTTATCCTGAGCTCAGTACAAGGGCTCTACCAAATCCTTGTAGCTGTTCCTGAAGAGTCAGAAAATTATTATAAAATTGGATTATAAAATCCAATAATTAGCTGCAGAAGCTAATTGCTGATTTTCTGTTAAATTTAAATTTTAAAAAAATCTTTTAATGATCTGTATAGCACAGTGCTCTAAATGCATGTTTAAATAAAGCATGTATCTTATTGAACACATCCCACACTGGACCTTTCAGATTATACATAAATAATTAGATTTGTCTCTCTTTAGACAAATTATCAGTAAGGAAGGCTTTAAAAATATTTTCTTGTGAAATACAGTGCTATTCCTTTAAATAAAGGGCTTTGGCAGCTCTGTGAGGCAGTTAGCTTAGCATCATTAATACAGAATACAGTCTATCAGCATTTAGTGAACTCTCAATGACCCTGGTGGAAACTCCTTTAGCTTATACTTATGAAAAATATTATTAAAAATGCTGTTGAAATGTAAGTATCATTTATAGTCACTGTTAAACTGGAGTGCTACTGCCAGCTCCATCAAGCATTTCACCAAAGATGGGGACCACTCATCTTTTCTTAAGGATGTAGAGGAACTCCGAGAGATGGAAACAGGCGTTTCCCAGAACATCTCACTTGTCTCCTGCCACGTGCACTCATGCATTTGTCTTCTATTTGCTATTTCACATTTCACCAGAAATCTCATAAAATTGGCCTATGTGACAAGTTTTTTATTTCACCTGTTTTGCACCAGAACAAGGAATGTGTGCTATGGACATGAGCATGTCCTGGTGTGCCAAGACACAGCCTTGGAAGGTCAGGGCTCCTCCCTTGGAGCAGGGCATCTTGGTCAGGAAGGATCTGGGGCAGGAAGTCCAGGGCTGTGTCTGCTCTTCCTGCTTTGTGGAGGAGGAAATTTTAATATTTCTGTGCCAACAAAAACCAGTAAATGACTTATTTTGGTCATTTAGTCAGAGACCTTTGGACTGCTGGACTCACATCTGCACTACCATCCACAGGATTACGTCTGCACGTAATATCCACTGAGTAGCACACAAGGTTGTATGAGAATCTAAGCCCTCTGAAGAAGCAGTTTGAGGTAGTTTTTGACATGGTGGGTAGCTATCCAGGACTACATGTGCCCAGCTAAAATCCCTGTGTTAGGATATTTGTTACCTCGGGCTCCCTGTAAAGTGGACACACACACACAAAGGACAAATGCACTTCCCCAGGGTATCCCCAACTGGATATATAAGGGAGTTTAAATGCCTAACTTAGGCTCCTAACTTAGACATTTCATTTAATCCAGGCCTTAGTCCAAGCTTTGGCAGTTGTGAACTGAGCTGAAGAAGCTCTTGCAAGCTCCTTTTTGTGTAACATTGAGGAAACACGTCTGCAAGCAGGGGCTGAGCCCTCAGCCCACAGCATCACTGCTCTTGTGGACCAGGCACACGAGGATTGTCTGAACCCTCTATGTCAGAAAAAGGGGTTTTCCACATCTGGAAGAAGGCCACCACTAGAAGCTCAATCTGGCCAGACCGGTTAGCAACATTTTTGAGATAAATAAAGCAGTGCATTTCTTGGGCCACTGGCTGATTATAATAGCTATGAAATTACCCAAGTTAGTTCACCACGTCAGTAAAATTCATACGAAAATACCACCAGAATCTTGGCTAACATGTGGATAACTGTACAAAAGCAACCCAAGCCAATGTGACAGCCATTTAAGAGGACTAACCTCTGTCATACGGTTTTCATTTTATGTGTATGCTGTACAAACACAACCACCACAAATATGCATTACAGGCTGCCTGGGACTCACTGCTGAGGTGAATTAGCACTGTAGTCTGACCTGTTGAAAAGCTTAACCTTTGACCTGCCAGGCAATGGTGGTTGCAATTTGCAAGCCATTCTTGTGTTGAGTGGCTGAAAACATACTTATTTACTTGTGTAAAGCCATAAATGAGATGGGTTGGGTGAGCTCAGCCTAATTTCCACTCCACAGACCATGTCACAAAACACTACCACATGTTCAGCAAGTTGTTCAGCACGAGGACTGTGCTACTACATACTGACCCAAATTCACTCCTCAGATAAAGAGTTTTTTTCTCATCTGGAGTGAAGAGAATGCAAAGTGACTTCCTTTCTAAGTAACTTCCTCCTGTGCTTCCAGGAAAAAAGAAATACAAAGAAATTGTGTGAAAATAAAAATGAAAAATCTGCGTCATCTCATATCTTGAGAGCTGAACTCCTCTGCACAACCACACTGCTGTAGCTGTCATCAGCAGCACGTTCCCCCTCTCTGCCCACTGGAGACACTCAGCTCTGTGGGGTGAAGCAATAATTTACTCACTTTTCCATCTCATCTGCCAGTGGTGCTGTTGAGGAGTAACTGTAGAGCCACCTGGGAGGTGGTCAGAGACGTCATTTCCTACTCGCGGGTTTTGCAAGGTTTATCACTTATCAGTTTTGTGAAAGATGCATCGTTTGGGGATGTGAAGCTCTCCCATGCTAGACCTGCTCTTGCCTATCAAATGAAGCCAAATCAGTAGATAACCCAGGTTTAGCAAACTGGATGTTTTGTAATGGAGATAGCTGGATAATAACCATTTCTAGATCAAAGTCAGTGACTAGGCGTTGCTCTTGGCTGTTGGCTTTTCTGTCTGACTGCATAACCACAGGTAGGCTTGAGTTGCAAAATTCAGATTAGGATGCAAACTCCGTAATTTGGGAAGTATTTAGTTGCAGAGACCTGGAATGGTACATGGTGAAGTGAGGCAGGAATCAGGATGCTCAGAACCAAGCCTGCACTTGAATTATAGCCAGCCTGACCACATGTTGCACTCCTGGTCCATTTTCAACCCCAGTGCACAAGCAATTGCATCCCAGAGGAGTTTTCTGATCAGCCTGAAGTCACTTTCGGGGGTTTATTCCCCCTCCTTTCCCTGTATGCACATCTACAAGTTTGGACAAACCAAAAGGCATACATATTACAGCATGCTTTCATTAAAGAAGATATTCTGATTTTTACTTTCCATTTAGGTCTTGTCTGATTCTTCCCTGTTGGTTCACATTCTACAATAATAAAAGAAAACAAAAGACTTATGAGATACATTTACAATGCTTCAGTAAAGACATAGACAGTAAACATTTTTTTCTCTTACTTTAGGAGCTTTACATTACCCATAAAAATCTCAAAAGCTCCAAATGAGCCAGGAAGGGTTGGGGAGGGATGTGAGGGTACAGCAGTACATATATTGCAATATATATATTGCTGGTCTTCACTGCTGTCATATACAAACCATAGGCAGCTGCAGCCCTACAAGTTTTAGGTTAAAATGGAACACAAACCCTGGAATATATCAAAGAATAAGATGACACAGCAAGCAACAGGGAGAGCAGAGGATGGAGCAGAACGTGGATGTACAGGCTTGGCTTGTTGCAGCTGTAGGCAAACTGAAGCATCCACAGCCCACGCTGAGATGCTGCTGTCATTTCGTTTTTCTGAATTGTGGTAAACAATAATAATAGTAGCAATAATAATAATGACACTAATAAAAATAGCCCACCATTCCAGGCTGTGTGACAACCTCCTTTCTGGATGCTGTTGATAAGTGCAAAACTTGCTTTTAGAATAAATTTTAATGAAAAGTGTTGGGTCTAAAACTGCACTTTGCTGAAAAACTAATCTTGGATGGAATCCATGTTACATTCTTCCCCCATATTTCAAAGTTAGTTTCCGTGGTGCATATCAGCATTTGAAATAATATTACTATTAATGATAGGGTCATATTTGTTCATTATGAATAAGGAAGCAGATTTCCTCCGAAGAGAGGAACCAGTATTCCCCACTGGTTGAGTGTTGGCTATGATAGCTCTGCAGTCAGAGCCTGGCAATAATTACACCTTGGGTTTTGTGGTCATTTTGGATTGGTGTGAACATGATAAATGACACATTTTAATTTGAACTATTGCTCAGCAGGCCTGTTCAGGTAGGCAATAATTCACTTGAGCAGGCAATAAACCTGAACAGGTAATAGCCCACACTTTGAAGTATGCCAGCAAACTCTTTAGCAACAAAATAAATATGTACATGAGCTTCCGCCATAAATTGTCTTTGGTGAGGCAGACCTAGGAAGGGTTTCAAAGCTGGCTTTTCAGGTACTTATGAGGAGCAGGATGAATCAGTGGGCAGATCCTACTGCTGCATTAGTGCTTTGAAGCTGGACTAAAGAACTGGCCCAACATCCACTGAAGGCAGCAGGAGCCCTCTGTTCAGTGAGGGAAGGCAGGGTGACTAAGCTGGGAGGGCAGTTTGGTCCCTTTACTAATGTAGGTAAATTGCCTTCCCATGAACCACTGACTCATAAATGAGCTTTTTCCTATGCAGCAAGGCAAACTGCTAAAATGCAGCATCCATGTGCAGAGGAGCTTTGCTACTGCTTGGAAGAGATACAGGAAAGTCCAACAGCTCTGATTCTCAATGCTCGGGAAATCCAATGGCAAAACTTTGTTTGCCCATCAGTTTTCTTCACAGCATTCCTTTAAGCACTTTTGAACAAGGAGGTTTGTCAAACATTGCATTACTCTTATATAACAAATACAGTATTTTAAGCCTTTGGGCAAACATGCATTGCTTTATTTACCTAAACCAACATGTTTTGTGCAAATTCCTTCAGACTTGCTGGTAACATTTCCATCACTGTGTGATTCTGTTGTAAAGAAAAGCAGAGATGCTTTAGTTATCTTTTTTTTTTGGCTGTCAATTGTTCTTATTTTTATTATAGGTCCCATTCTATAGTGTTATCACTGATTGCCCAAAGCATGTTAACTTGTGATAGGAGGGAGAAAATAATTCAGTGTAATATGACTCAAGTCAACTTGTTTAAGGTTGGTGTAAGTGAAACTCTTGTGATTTCTGCTTTATAATAAACAAGGGAAACAGTTCAAAGTCAGAAGGAAAAACAGCAACAGATTGAATGGAAAGAGGCAGTTCATCATCAGCTGATGACGGCTGTGAGTCCAGATTGTTCAGCTGCCCAACCATGCTTTCCCAGCAGAGACCCAGGGCAGAGCTAGTCTGAGATACTTCAGCCCCTGAGACAGTGCCTGGTGCAGGATGATTCCTCACCTGTTCACACAAATATCTCTGTCAAATCATCCTGGAGGACAGGGCAGAATGTGCCACCAGTCTCTGGCTGTGGGAGGAGCCTTTCTGTGGTAATTCACTATGCAGGGCAAATCTCTGTTTCTTCAGTGAAGATCGTTTACCTTTAGAAACACACAGAAAATCAATTTCTGGGCTGGGCGTTGAATCCAGATTTGCATTCTTTCCTTGCCTGAAGTTGCCTAGCTCTGTCATTCTGGTTTGATCCATCCCAGGAACAAGAGGCAGCAGCTTCCTTCAGATGCAAACCTGGATCTGAAAGCCTTCCTTTCCCTTTCCCACACCATCTGGGCGATGGGATTTTCCATCTTTTGTTAAAATAGTTACTTACAAAAGGTGGAAAGGGTTGAGGGCAGTTCACCACGTTTATTTCACTTGGTATGTGTTTGCCCTTGCTTTAACACAGGCTGTTTTCATGCCAAATTACAGTTCTATTTGTTCCCCCACCCCCATTTTTTGTGTAGCTTATGTAGAACATCTGGTTTTAAAAGTGTCGCAATTTCTAAACATATTCTAATGCTCTTGGGATCAGAATATCAACAACTGTCTATTGCGGTAAACCGCATGTCTGGAAAACATTCCTGCAAACTGAGTTCTTAAATAAACATAAAGCATCTATAACACATAATGCAGAGCAACATTCACTCGTAAACTCAATATTTAGACCAGATGAGGTGCAAAATATGTTTTCTCTGGACGGAGACATGGTGATTTACAATAACACTGACGGGCTTTTCATTGTATATAAGAGAGGGTAGAGGTGTGGCATGCAGATCGGAGCCTTTCCTTAAGTGCTCATTCTGTACTTAGGTCCCATCTCGTGAGGTTTTCTTGCCCCAGTTACAGAGGGGAGACCAGGAGTACACCCCCTGTTATTAGAAAGTGGAAATTTAAAAAGAAACTGTAAATTGCTGACAGATTAGACATGCCTGTATCTGATAAGCCTGACCATCTTGTGCAATATCTGCATTCATGCTAATTAGCTGCATACATGTGTCTGAAATCCAGAGGCAAGTCAGAGATAGTGTAAAGATTAAATAAACCGAATAATACTGTCAAAAGAAAATTGAAGTAAGTTGGTCTGAGGGGAAAACTTTTGTTATTTTCAATCGTTATTATTATTATTATTATTATTATTATTTATAGGGTGTGGAAAGTAGAACCATAAGCAAATTTGTAGAGATATGCAGTCATACTTAAAAAAAAAAAGTTTCACTTTGAAAATCCCCTCAACATAGATTTCAGAAGCATTTACACCACTCTTAATAGCACCAAAGCAAATAATCACTTCAAATCAATTTTTAGGAGTATTGGTGGCTGATGAAGTTGGTTGACAGGAAATGGAAAAGCTGAAAACTCATTAAACTGTTGCTAAATGCTATGAATATATTTTGATTATTCTTCCAGGCTACTATTTCTTAAAAACATTACCTTCTTCCTCCAAAATAGAGCACCAAATACTTTCTTCCAATTAATTCTGTAAGAATTTCCGCTCTAAATTTAATGCAAAGGTGCTTCATAAGGAGAAAAGATGAATATATAGGCTTAGGCTGATGTAATTACATTTGAAGGTTACCAAGAAGCCTAGTGAATCCACCTCCTGTGGCATCTCAAAGTTAAGGTTTATCAAAGGAAAATTGAAAAATTAAGTCAAGCCTTATCATTTCACTCCCTAATATTAAAAAGTTTTGGATCTTTTTTTTTTTTTTTTTTTTTTTTATGATTAACATCTGGAGTTATGTAAGGTAAGATAAGGGTGTTAGAACATCTCACTTCCCTGTATGAAGATCATCTCCTCTCTTCAACTGTATGGAAATGAGGGCCTCCACCCAAATATCCCATTAAGCAACTGAGGACATTTTGGCCCAAAACCTGCACGTATCAGGATGGAAACACCTCCGTTGCATGTTCACCACTTGAAATAGGCAGCTGGACCCAAGTGATTACTGTAACAGATCCTGCTTGCTTTGAAGACTGAAGACCTTTTTTGAGTTTGGTGCTCAAAAGGAGAAATGTTTAGGTTCTATTCTTCTGCTCCTGCCTGCTGTAAGAAATTCAAAGTTTCCCATTGCCATTGTGGGTTACTGGGCTGACCTGGTGTAGCTGAAGCTCTAAAAAATGGCCTCTAAAAAGCTGAAACACATTCAGTTAACTGGAAGCGAGCAGAATTTGAACAAATCAGAGTGAAAAGGGCCGAGCACTCAGCCAAACGTGTATCAGGCCTGAAACAACTGTGCTGTAATGCAAAGCAGATTTGTGCCAGCCTGCATGGGCTTCTCAGTCGTGGCACTCCCTTGGGATTCACCAGTGGAGCGTGGTTTGGGACATCCAAGCAGCTCAGCCTCCTGCATCTGCGAGTGACGCCGGAGGAGCCGCGTGCTGAGCATTGACAATTACCTGGCTGGTGTCATTCCCACAAAACAACTGCTTTTTGCCAAGTCTAATCACTCTACTATGCACCTCACCTTCTTGAATGAGAGGTTCTCATTCAAGCCTGTAGTTTATTCCAAAACACATGCTGCATTCATTAGAGTTGAATATTAACGAACACCTTGAATTCTTGGAGCGTTATTAGTATCAGGTCTCTTGGCTGCTGCTAGGACAGAATGCCTTATGGGAAGCTTGATGCCCAGCCAGGACTCAGATTACAAAGCATACACGTCTTTCTTTCAATATATTGAAGAAGTCACTCATATTTACAGATCATCCAAGTACTTCCTAAACATATGTGTTTTCCCAAAATGTTAGCGCTGGGCTTGCAAAGACTCTGGAAAACTCTGGTTTTCCTTTTTCAGAAACTAGAAAACAGAGATTAATCATCTAAAGCTTTAAAGCCATTAGTTTTCTTAATAATTTTTTTTCTCATGCTTTTAGCGGTTTTGATAAAATCCCTTAAGAAAATATAAAGAATAAGATCTCATGAGGACAGTTAAGAGCTCAGATTGTTCTGTGTCCTCCTGCTTATGGCAAGTTTTTAGGTAATGACTAATGTCCTGAAACCAACTCAGAACTAGTAGCATTTTCCAGGAATCAGAACCATACGTTTGCATGACCTCCACCACACAAATACTTGAAAACTTTTCAAATTGTTGAGCCTTGAAGTATAACTTTCCCATGAAGCACAAAGTTTTTTAAAAATTTATAAAGGCTGTCAGTCACAAGGGGTAAATAAAGTCACAGAGGAAGTCTGAGGTTGTGTGGATCACCTGAGTACCAGTTCTGCATCCTGCCTCTGAAATTGCCCTTGTTCTACACATAAAATTATGCTCTGCACATAATTTGTAGACCAAGGAGACACTCCCAGTATATTAATGCATTTCTTAAGGCTGCATCCATTATAATATCACATTTCTTCAAAGTATTATGTCTTTACCATCCTCTGTCGAATAAGATGGAAATAAATATTTGTGTTATTACTCCTAAGGTATAATATTTATTATTTATTCTAAGGAATCGTGGGCATAGACTTCTCACACAACTTGGGACCAGCATTTTCCCCAGTTTCTCTTCCATCCTGTTGCAACTCATTCCCCTGGTCTCAAGGACCATCTGTGGCCTCTGCAAAGACACCCAACAGGCCCACCAGGTGACCCTCTGGTGAGATGATGGAGAGCACTCAAAGGAGACACCCTGGTGTGTCCCTAGAGCAAGGACACAACACTTTTGAGGAGTTCAGGTGTTTGCAGTCATGTAATTTCTGCAGGGGAAAGTCTCTTATCCAATTTCCCAGTGTCACCTCAGAGTTTGCACTGATGCAAAGGGAGCCATTTCACAAACTACAACACATAAAATCTGTCTAGGATCAGTCCAGCTCTGCTGTTTAGCTGAAACATGCCTTGAGATATAAGTGAGCAGAGGAGATGCTTCTTTAAAGAAACCAACCCATGGATTTTGGATAGGATTAGACACAAATATCCTCCTGCTTTTATAAATATTGACAAAAGGAAACAGGAAGATAGGTCTGTCCATAAAGAGGAGGTCTATTAACCATAATGCTGCTCTATTCGAGTGATAGTTTTATCTTTGTATTAAAACAAAAAGGGTAAGGCTAGATATTACCTTTTTATACTGATAGTTCCAACCCTCATAAAATATTAGTATCTGTATCAGCTATAAAAATTAACAGCTCCAGATCCTTCAGTGTTGTGGTCCTCAATTTTATTTTATCACCAGCTTTCCAGTTGTCTGTGTGTGTACGTGTGGGTGTGCACACACATCCCTTCCCTTTAAGCTGTTGCTGAATAGGCTGATAATTGCTCAGCAAGGCTGTATGGTTGAGCTTGCAAGTGGCACTCCTGGTTCCTTTACATCAGAGGTCACTATTGTACAGTGAGATCCTGATAGGAGATAGTGATAACATGATACAAAAAAAAAAAAAAAAGAAAAAGAAAAAAGAAAATCCCAACAAAAAAACTAGAAGAAAATTCTGGTGCTCTCAGCAGGTATTGCTCTCCAGTTAAATAACTTTCTAGGTACAAAACTTAAAAATGCTGTCAGGCATCTCAGTCCAAAACTGCCCTTTAAAAGCATTTGGGAGCCAATGTAAACACTAAACTCAGTATGATGTTTGTATTCACTTACCCAATCTAACTTTTATTAACAATTAATCCATCAAATTTCAATGCCTATAAAATCCTCTGAGTCACAAGCCCCTCTGGAAGCCTGTATCTCGAAAACAAAAATTGCAATTACTGGCATTATTTTTTTGATGCAGAATCAGATTTAAATGGGGTTTTACAAACTGGAGAATTATCTGCATTTCTACTGTCTAAAGGCATCAGATTCCCTTAAAGCTCATATACAGGGTAAATGCATAGAAACTACAGGAGGCAGCCAGTACATATGGAACGGATAAAGGCCACATAGTTTATTGAACCTTGTGGCCTGCTGATGTAACAAAATAAGCTTTGCAATGAGCAGTCAGATCTTAACATCAGGCTGCTCTTTTGCTCGTGTGTAATGGATGATAGCTCTCAGAGGGCCAGATTTGGATCCCCATATTTATCAGGAGTCTTACTTCAGGCTCTGGCCCTCAGTACACTGAATGAGGGATTTAGAAACGTTCATTCGTAATATTTTCTCTTCTCTGAGCAAAGTGTGTTGAGAGGCAGCTGGAAGGTTTCATGTTCCAGCAGCTGAGGGGAAAGAGATCCTGAGACCAGGTATATGAAATCTTTCCAGCACTGATGAGCCCTCCTCTTCCAAAGAGATAAACAGTTCTTCGTCAGGGTAAAAGCAATTTGGACTGAACTGTCTCATCATTGCAATGACCCCTTGCTGAAATTTTAAACCAACTACAGGAGCCAAAAAAGCAAACACTGTGTGCCATTGCCTTTACTTGCCAGCAGCAAGGCCTCAACCACTCCTGAGAGATACCAAATTTTCTGTTTCTTTTTTAAATTTTTTTTCTTTCCTTAAACCCATCCTTCCCAGCATTCAAAGTGTTGCCATTTTGGGATCATTAGCAATGAAACCAGCCCAGGAGAGTCTGGTGTAAGCATAAGGGAGGAAATACTCTCACACCTTAAATCTGGTGCCAATGGAAACATCCCAAATGGTATAGACCCCAGCACAGCAAGGGCTTGAGGAAAAGTCTGAAGATATCTCTAGAAGCTGTAGAGCTGCCCCTGTGTTTTTGGGGACTGTCAGCCTCTGCAGACTGAGAGAATTCAGTCTCTGAGAGTACAGTCCCAATGCCTGTGTGCCCAGGAAGCCTCCTATGGACCTGTGTAGAGATGCTCCTTATTGAAATCTGTGGCTGTGGCAGTGAGTCTGGACTCCTAAACTGCTTGTTTGCTGGTAGCACATCTACTAAAACACTGATTTTTTTGCTAGGGGAGACTTTTTTGACTATAGAGTTGTGAGAAGACTGGGTGACTGTTTACTCTTCTGCATTTCCAGCAGCTCTCCCTGAATGCTTTCCTTTCTCTGCCTAATCCAACACTTCTGTTGGGAATTAACTCCAAACCCCGGGTCTTGGGAAAGCTTAGGCTGAGAGAAACCTCTGGATAAATATGATTTCATTACAGCATCTCAGGGGTGTATCCCATATTCTCCCCCAAGGAGACACCTACTTCATCCCAGACACTCCAAAAGTGCAGGTTAATCTCATTCTTGCTATGCAAATACTTTTCCTAATATGCATTCATTAAGTATCCATCTTCTCTTCAGCGAAAACCAGCTGTATTCCCAGCCTGTTTCTGCTCTCATAGTGCACTTCTGGTTCACCAGGCCACAGTCAAACATCCATACTACCCAGCGAAACAATGTGACCAAGCCACAGGACAAATTATGAATCCATTCATGACAGAGCAGATATCTACAAAGAGCACTTTTAATGTCTCCTATTTTCAGAAAAATGCAGGGAATGACAAATACATTCCAAGATTCTGCACAAAGTGAAAGCTCTGAAAAGCTTACAAATGCTACAAGTGAGGTGGATGGCTCTTGAGCGGATAACAGGAGGAGAGAAGGGACAGCTGCTCAGCGGCTGTGGCCCGAGGTGAGCGCTGCTGAATGAAAGGGAATCCCAGCCCTGGCAGCCAAGGAAATGCAGTGACTCAAACCAGCCCTAATGCAGCTCAGTCAGGCAGGTCAGTGTCGAGCCCAGATGACAAAGAAAAGGGGGTCATGGTCACCAGTGGCATAAGCAGATAAGGAGATCCAACAGCAGCAGGGAGACCTGCCCCCCCTGAGCAAACAGGGGAAGGTCACACAGCTCTCCTGCAGCGCACAACAAAGCTGCCTCTGTGCCCTGGACCATCACAAAAACCACTGAAGCCCAGTGGAAAAGGCTATTGCCTGGTGGTATTCTCCAAATTACCTCCAAAGCGTTCCTTCTGTCCTGATAAACTGAGAAAATAATTTGATCTTTCGCCTACAAAGACAAAAGAGAAGCAAACATTCACAGCACAATAATGTGTTGATTCACAAATAATAGAAACTAGAAACTTGAGCTCATTTTCCACCTCCTTAATATTTTCTGCATTGTGTGGGTAGCAGTCAAGAGCCAATTGTTCCTAAGGTCACTGTATCTGTTTTGCTTTAAGAGATGAGACTTTAACACTTCAGGATCAACTATTTTATATATATTTTATCCAATAGCATATGACATATGGAAATGTCTCCCTAGGAGCTGTTGAGATACACAAACAGAACAATCATAAAGCTTTCATAAGAGCTTGTGGTCTAACCACGGGGAGCACTGGTTCAGTCCTGATTACCTTTCATCTTCCAAAGGTTAATACCCTTCATTCCATTTTTGCTCATTATGCTGTGGACCTCAGACAAAAGCCTGAAAGCAAAGGTCCTTTGTGATTCTTGCTCCTAGAAAGTAATTTTCCACGGGCAGATCTCGGCATAGTTCTTCACATGAGAGAAGTGAAGATTTATCCTCAAGGAAAAGTTCTGTAAGAGAATACTCAACACTTGAAGTCATACAATTATATATTTTAGTTTAAAAATATCTAAATCTCCATACAATAGTTCTTACACTTTAAAACGAGGTTATATATTCACCATAGAGCCCTGTGGTGACACACTCCCCATTAAGCCCTCGTTCTATATCCTGTTCTCTATTTCCATGGTTCTCTCAAATTTGCATTTCAGTGATGCACTCTGGGATTCTCTAGATGAGGCACATTACTGAAATGTTAAAATAGTTTCATAGTCTTTATTGAATACATTTTTACCATTAAAGACCTGGAATTATATGAGCAGTTTTCAGCCTAACACATAAGAAAACAATTATTTAGATAAAGGAGATCTGCACAGCTTATTTATTTCTTGTTCTTCAACCTATTACATGACATCATTTTAATATAAAAGAACTTTGTAATTATGATGCCTTTACTGATAATTCTTTGTTGTACACCACTGGATCTTCCTTATCTGAGCCCAGAGATCTTTTTACAGATTTCATACTCACACCTTAATGAAGTCCCACAAAAAAGCCTTTCAACCTTCCCAACCCTTTGCTTTGCTTTGGTGTGCTCAGGACAGCATTTTCTTTAGTTTCCACATTTTAAGCTTTAATCTTTGCCTAGAGGGCAGCAAAACAGCATCTCCCAAGGACTCTGATACCTACATTTCCTCCCTTTCTTCAACGAAGGACCAAAATCCCTTCTTCAGTATTTCTAGCGCTGTGCTGGAAGGTACAGCCAGAACTCGGCCAATTTTGGCCAGCGTGGCTTGGCACGGGCCTGGCATGGCGAGCCCTGTCTGTCTCCCCACTGCCCCAACAAACCAAGCTGGGACCTGCCAGGAAAGAGCCTCCAGTAGCCATCCCTGAAGGGTTTTGTCAAACCTGCTGCCAGCGACCCAGCAGCTATGAGGTAGTGTCTCGGGCTGCTGGGCTCCAGATTGCAGGAGCAGCTCAATTATTTAATGATGGGGGAGACGTTACTGCTGAGGCTGGGACTCGCAGCTCTTGTTTCTGGGCCTGAGTGTGGGCTGTGAGGGAATGCTGGAAGCACGACAAGGGCACAACTGCTCAGTTGCAAAACTGAGACGTCTGGGAGGTTTTCTGTCCCAGTGAGGTGAGAGGCTGAGGTGTGGCTCAGAAGTCACCTGGCTCGTGGAATGAGGACATAGGTAGGCAAGCAGCTCTTTGGCAAGGCTGTTCTTTGCATTTTAACTAAAGAAACCCCCAACACAAATTCAAAACCAGACAACATCCAGAAGTGTCTCTCCAAATCTCTCAAATCTCTGAGGAAAGACATGTGCCTGGTGGGAATTACCCCTTCATTACCCTCCAAAGGATTTGAATTCCACAGGAAAATGCACTTGAAGCAGCAGTGAAGTATTTCCTAGATTAGAGCAGATAACACTGAAGCTGGAAACATTGGAGTCAATGGGAACAGGAATGTCCTCAGCAAAGAAAAACATCTGAATAACTGAGCAGCAAGGCTAATAAATCTGGGTTCTCCTGGCTTTGTGTGTCTTGACTGGCCCTTCTGATGCTTCATGAAGGCTCCTGCTGTAGATCCAACCATTGGGAAAGGCATGACTGGAATATTTCTCCCCTACCTTGCTGCCTATATTCACAAACCAGCATGGGCACATTTTTCCCCTTTTTTTGTCTTCTGTTAAAATTGACCAAAAGGATTAAAAGTTATCCAGGGAAGATAAAAATGGACAGAAACAGATTAAGATAATAGTCTCTTCCCTCTAGAAAATGAGAAAATGTGCCAGAAAAAAAGTAATTACAATTCAAGTTAGCTATTTGGAGATATGAGGGCAGAACTCATGCAGGAGTGTCATCCCCTCAGTATTTGGAATTACTTAATCTTGCTGGGAGACAGCAACAAAAATAATAATAAAAGCTTGCAGCTAGGGTCAGTCCCTAGCAGATACTTGCAAATGTTTTCAAGTGTTTCCAAGGGATAACCCCTTCTCACAGCCAGAACAGATCAACTACTTTCTATATGGCACTGCCCCTGTCATGTCTCTTGTGCCCAGGTCTGCCTATGGTGAGCCACAAACCATTTTGCTTTTCTTTGTGAATGCTCAAACCCTCTCAAAAAGCGCCAAAAACTATTAGGAACCTCAACCAAAATTTACTTGAATGTGAAATTTGCTTGAACTGGTTTGTGTGTGTTCTCTGCAGTAAGTTCACAATACCCTAAATTCACAGCACACTCATACCCACACTCACAGGTTGCTCTGAATCAAACCAACCCTTCCCTTTTCTCTCTGGTGAAAATGGAGAACCAAAGTAAGATGGCTGGTATAAAGCTTTTTATATGCAAGAGAGATTAGAACATTAGTGGCGTAATAAAGTAAATAAGATGGCAATTGACCTGAGACTTGTGGGGTTTACCCCAATTTTTTGTTTATAGTTGAAGGTCGTAAGCTATACAAACCTCTATTGATCAGAGTCCTCTTTGTTTAAACAGAACCTACTGTATTTATTTGTGCTGTTCCTCTAAAGTCAAACAAAAGGGGACAGTTTAAAGTAAATCTCTGCATGACACTGCTGCCATGTGGTTCATTCACTCAGTATACAGATGTTTTCAATCTGTACAGTTTGTCTTTCATATCCATATGAGATGAAGCAGGCTTGATTTAGGCTGGGAATGATGCCAAGGAGAGAAGATACATCATTAACCCTTAATAAACGACTCATGAAGCATCCCTGGTTTATTCATTAAAAGGACTCTGTGAAGGATTACCATAACACCTTATGAGTGGTAAGAGCCCTTTATTTGTCCGTAATGTTATGCGACATGTATTCACATTGAAAAAAAATGCTTGGTGTGGGAGATCCTCCCCTTTCATTCCCTCGCCCACTGATGTACAGGCTAAAAATAAGCATCTTCTGAAACGCAGCATTCAGATAACAAACATTGTCAAGAATTACAAGGACAGGATTAATTTGGGCTTTGCACTGCCGTTGCTGCACTGTGAAATCAGGACCCCGTGTCCTGGGCATCACCCAGGTCTTTGCAGAATTAGTTCTTGTTTTACCACTTAATGCAGGAATGTATTTAATACATAGTATAGGGATTTATTCAGTATAGACTGCATATAAAATGGTGCCTCTTTTTACCTCTTTTTTACACCTGTGTGGAACTGAGACTGAGCTGACTGAGGGACTTTTCTGAGGGCACAGGAGAAGGATGTAGCAGAGCCAGGAATCAAACCAAGCTACCCCAAAATGCAGCCCTGGGAGTTCTACCACCAGCCCTCCCATATTGTTTCCACTCTTCTTTCCTCAACATCCTTTTTTCCTAACAATTACAGCTCTCGACAAATAGTAGATGTGTGTTTTGAACAGCACTGGGCTCAGACTGGACGCAGGAATATTAGAAGCAGCTACTGGCTTGGAAGCAATTGGGGAAAAAAAGGACATTGCTTTTTCTTCAGACAGTTTACAGGGTTTGCACACTGAGTCTATTCTCACTGTATTATTCGGCAAACAATCAGTTGCATCACTACAAAGAAGAAACTGCTGATGTGCTGCAACTAATAGACAATCTCATTCAATCAGTTTCATCCTTTCCTAAAACATGCAAAACCCAGTAGTGAGTTTAAACCCACTGTGCCAATAGTAACATCCCTTGATTTTAGCAGGGAGGAGTGTGGCTTGGCAAATAATATTTAAAAAAACACTAATCTGAATTAATTTGTTTTTCCCTTCTACTCCAGCTCAGTTTGAAGGCACAAATTCGCCACTCTGCTTAGCTTAAAGAATTCAGAGTTGAAGGCCACTTCTCAGATTGAAAAGCGTGGGCTGAAAAGCCTGCTCCCTGCTATACAGCCATATCCCTATGGATTTTATGGCCAGTCCTGCACAGTTAGCAGGAGAAAAAGTCTATGAAGTTGGAAGATATTCCATCCCAAATCAGGTTCTGTTTGAAGAAGGGTCTATACATAGTCACATGTATGTTCAATTATTCATTTTCCAGGAGGTGTTTGAGTCAGGGAGAGCAGGCTCAGCACATACCATAAAAACACTCCTGCTCCCTCTTCTCAAGATCTGCACTACAGGTCAAACAAGCTACACTCGGTCATGGGACATTAAGTCCCTGGATCTTGAACTCCAGCTGACTGCCTCACCCAAGATTTTGGGCTAAACAAGCATCTCCCCAGCCTGGATGTTAAGTGAAGAAGTCAGAGGATCAGGCTTCTCTTAACCCCTCTGCCAAGAGAGCTCCTCTCAGGACAGCTTTGCACAGCCCAGACCCTCCCCAGACACTGCTCAGCGAGGAATCACTCACACACAGTTTTTTTCCACCTCCTTCCCTACGATAAAAACCTACCTCCCCCCCGTGCTAATCCCAGTGCAGGAGACACAGCCCTTTTCTAGCTGACTGGGGGGAATAGCTGAGCTCACAGCTGGCCCAGCCCAGTCCCCACACTGCTGTGCACAGCTGGAGCCCAGCCCAGCCCAGTTTAACCCCTCCACCACAGCCACAGGTGAGCCCCTGAGCAGGCACAGAGAGGGAATTGGGTTCCCCACACTGGGAAAGCACTGTCTGGCTGACACTGGGCTGCTTAAACCCCCTGTCCAACTGCAGGTGCTCAGTCCCAAGTTTGACTTGTCTCTGGTTTGGTTTAAAACCTAAAAAGGGGCCAGTAACCGTGGCTCCCTCTCTTCCCCATTCTTGCCCCATATTTAATGCCCTGTCCAACTGCAGGTGCTCAGTTCCAAGTCCCCAACTTAGGACTGAGCACCTGCAGTTGGACAGGGCATTAAATATGGGGCAAGAATGCAACAAACCCACAGGGTGGGGGTTTGTGCAGCTCCACGTTCCCTGCCTGGAGTGTCCCCAGCTCTGCTCAGGTTCGTGGCCCCTCTGGGGCATGAGGAGTTCTGAATTTGCAGCTGGGTGGGAGCCCCAACCCCTTGGAAAGCCAAAAGCCCAAATAGCATGAAACCATAGAATTGTTTGGGTTGGAAAGGACCTTAATGCTCATCCAGTTCCACCTCCTGCCATGGCAGGGACACCTCCTGCTATGCCAGGTTGCTCAGGGCCCCATCCAATCTGGCTTTAAACACTTCCAGGGATTGGGCATCCACAATTGATTAAGATCAAAAGTTTCACAGGACAGTGATGTATGAGAAGTGGAAATAACCCAAACTGAAGGCAGACAGTTGGAAGCAGGTCTGCAAGGAAGGGCTCTGACCATTGGGCTGTGATAGAAAACAGGACAGTCCCCATCCCCATGTTGGGGTCTTGAAAGTCCTGGACTCTGCTCTGTTCCTTGGAGGAACAGTTCTGGGTGTCCCTGCCAGAGAGGGACCAGCATCTGTCTATCAAGTGTTCTCCATGTGAAAATATCTGACAAAATAGGGAGAATCACAAATGAAGTGAAGCTAAATACAAATTATTTCCTCCAGTTCCTAAGCCAAGTCAAAAGAATAATCAGCCCAGAGCCCAAGTCCTGCTAGCCCCACTCTGTTCCCCACCACCCCAGCTCTGCAGCCCAGAGTCATATGGAATGCAGCTTTTTGGAGATATAACTCTTAAAAAAAACTAAATAGGAAAGGTAGACTCTTTCATCCATGGTAATTTAACAGAAATCTTCAGTGGGACTATTTTAAAATCAATTGCTCATTAAATATGGGGCAAGAATGGGGAAGAGAGGGAGCCATGGTTACTGGCCCCTTTTTAGGTTTTAAACCAAACCAGAGACAAGTCAAACTTGGGACAATCCTGGGTAAACCACAAGAGATGGCAGCACTTCTCATCATCCTAAAACAACAATATTTTTCCAAGTTTTTTCAATCAAAAATGCTAGTAAGGCCACCCTGGAATTTGCTACCATTTATTCCTTACCCAAAGCTATTTTTCAACAGAAGTATTGAGTTTACATATAAATACACCACTAAAAACAGGATGAAGAGATTGGAATGTTGGAGTTACTGATTTGTTTGGGATTTTCTAAGAAAAAATAAAATAATTCTGTTCTACCAGTTTTCTTTATTTTTTCTCTCTTTTCCTTTTTCCCATTAAGTGACTGTTTCAAATTAATAGAAAGAGGATGCAGCATTTCTTGGGTTTTATTTTATGGGTTTTCCCAGCATATGGAATCTTTTTAAACATGAGAAGCTGTGGGTAATATGTTATTATATGCATATTTTAAGTTAACCATTCTTTATATCTTCCTCAAAAGAAAAGATTTATCATGTTTATGTCTGAGAAATATGTTTATTTGGAAGATTTACTCCAACTCTACTTATTTCCTATACAGGGATGTCAACTGGAAAACCATACTAGCATTTTTTATAATTAAAATTAGGGTGGAGTAGAACGCAATCATTGTTTGTTTCTTGTCTAGATCATGGAAGCTTTCTGTAAATCAGACTTGACAGGTTTAAAATGCTATTTCTGAGCTTTGTTCCTTTGCCAATAAGTCCATTTTTAGGGTGGTGACAGAAACCCTGACCTCTAATGCCAGTGAGGCCATTGGCACATCTGAGAGATCACGGGAACCCACATTTCCAAAAGCAGCACTGAACTGAAATGCAGCTCTTTGGAGAAGGAGTGAAGGGGGAAAGGAACAAGGGGAAGATGTCTAAACCCCAAACTGGCAGAAGGGGATGGCCACAGAGAGCTCCAGGTCTCCCAGGAGCTGCTGAGCACTGCTGGAGGGCAAGAGTCATGGCTGAGCTGAAAAAAAGTAAAATCAGACAAAATCAAACCCACAGCATGAAAATATTAAGTAAATGTGTACATGACCCTGTTCACCTCTCTTTAACACAGATGTTGTGACAGGAGGTATTGCTGGGCTGCCATGGGCACTAACAAACCTTCCTAAAAGTTTCACTAGTGACACTTTACCTAGATCCATTGCCAGCCATAGGTAGGATCCATAAACCTGAGGAAACATTTTCTGAACCCAGAACTTGAGCTGATACTGGGTCCAGCTGAAATCCAATTACACAGTCTACTTTCCTCCTTCCCCACAACCACAGTACCAGGATAGGAAATGTCATAAATCCCAAAATGGATGTCTCCAAACACAAGTAAAAACTTACATTAAACTGACAGAAACTAAAGAGGAAAGTAGTTTCACATAAGAATTGCCTACTGTAAAGAAAATTTCGTTTTTTGGCTCAGGAAAGACATTTTAATTACATGGGGAAAATGATATGAAATTGTTACTAAGTGCTAACAGAAGAGGCAGGTTTTTGGATTCAAATTGGCGTGACTTTAGGATTTTGTCAGGGTACGTGTTCAGTGTTCCTGTGTGTCAGAACTGGCAAGTCATGCTGAATGTAACATTTATCTCCCCTCTGTGCTGCAGTCCCATGTTGATCTGAGATTTCACCAGAGGGTGACACCAAGCTAATACCTACTCATACAGACTGCCCCTTCCCAAACTGCTCAGCCTTTGGGGAAAATCATAGAATATCCTGAGTTGGAATGGACCCACAAAGATCTTCAACTCCTGCACAGGACAGCCCCAAGAAAAGAAAGCATGTGACTGAGAATGTTGTCCAAATGCTCCAAAGATGTAATTAAATTCTGAACTGCTGTAGGAAACAGAGTGATCACATTCCCCAAAGAAAGAAGTGGGGGAAAAGGGGGGAGGTTAAATGAACTCCTGAGGTCAATGCCAGGTGGCAGGAGCAGGAAAGTTGATGTCTGTGGGGGGTGACAGGCAGAGAAGGAGCCTCTGGCATGGAGGTGTCTAAATTCAGCAGCTTCTGGGCATCCGGGTGGCCTGTGGGAGCTGTGACAAGATAACTGACTCCAGGTTAAACCTAGACTTGCTTTTCACATCTTGCTCTGGAGCACTCGCCCAGGACATAAATGCAGGTGGGTCTAACCAGCAGCTTGGCATTACTGCCCCATTCTGCACATGCTCTCACAACTCACCCCACGCTGCCATCCCCAACACCCCCTCCCCACCCAGATGTCCTCAGGAGCTGGGCTCCACAGATGAGGACTTCCACATTTTGCTGTTTCAAAGGCAAACAGAGCTCAGCAGAGGGGCAGGGGGCACACCAAGCTGCGACATCAGGCTCAGGCAGTACAGACATACCCATCTCCTGTTTGATGTGCCCAGCTCAGCCAGACAAGGACAGAGGAGAGCTGAACATCCCTCCTGTGACTTCTTCCTGAGCAGAATGTGCGAGGAGGTGGAAAACACCATGGAAGAGTCAGACCAACCCCATCAGACAGGGCTGTGGCTGGCCAGACTGCCATGAATCAAGAGCCTGTAAGGAAGATCAGAGACAAGTTTCTTTTAGTGCCTCACTTCATATCCACTTGAAGAGTCTTTGTTGCTCAACAGTCTGTACATCCATTTATTTATTTATTTCCCACAGCTGTCAAACCACATTGATTTTCAGTCACTTTAACCTGGGCAGGATGAGCAAACCTAGTCCCTCAGGTGAAAAGCCAGGCCTGCGAGGAAACGACTCAAGTTGGCTGAATTATCTGATTCTTCTAAGACACAAAGAATTTGTTTGCTTTGCTTATGAGAGCTGAGGGAGGGATGGCACAGAAGGCTAAATCCTCAACATCCCCCTGGTATGTACTTCACGCTCTGCTATCGATGCAGGCAGGAACGTTTCCAGGGCTTAGGACACAGTTGGCAGTGACTTTTCAGAAAAGGACCTCTACAGAGAAAGCTCGTGTCTGAATTACATCTCAGCCCTAGGGAAGGTGGTTTCTTCAGTTCTCCTTCAAGGTCAGTTGTGGGGTAACATATGTTATTCGTCTCTCAGTCTTGCTAACAGAAAATCTGACTGAGCGACATGTGGAAACTGGGAAATGAAAATAAACAGAATGAATAAACACATTTAAAGGGCTTGGGGGGAGATAGAATCCTGACCTGCGTGTGACATCCTTACCAACGGGACAATGCTAAAGAAAATTTGGGATTTGCATCTTGATGGGTATGGTAAATTTGAACTCTACATGACTCCAGCACATCTGCTAAGCAAATAGAGACTATTTTATTGCAGATGTGTGGCACAGAGTTGGTGTAAGCTCTGGGAACCTGCAAGCTCATTGCATTTGTGCACAGCATTTTGAAGGTTTTTTGGTCTTTCACTCAGATATTCTTTTTAATAATTAATATGGACCAAGGTCTTTAAGAGAAATTAGTATGTTTAAATGGTGTTTCAGCCCTTCTTCAGAGGATGAACTTGTAAAGGCTCTGTGTTCCCAGCTCTGCTTCTCCTCACACTCCAGCCACACTTTTGTCCTTGCCCAGAGCCAACCAGGCACAGCTGTGGAGCCCACCCTAAGCCATGAGAGGGGAGATTCAGCCTTGACAGCCCTATGAGAGCCCTTCTGCCTCCCTGCTGATGGCCTGGGCACAGGTTCCTGTTTCCTGCTGGGGATCTGCACTTTGTCAGCACAGCCCATGGACAGACACATCAGCAAAACCCAGGTGTTGTCTCAGGTGCCCAGCACCTTAAAATGGTTCTTGTTATCTGTGTTATGTGCTAGCATCTGGGTGGTTGTAGCTCAAAGGGCTGTTTATCCTAGGCTTTCAGGGCAGCAGCTGAAACCAGACCCCATGGCAGCATTGCAGCCCTGCTCTCTGAGCTCTCATCTGTACAGTCATGTTTGCCATTCCAGCCCTGGTAAAGAGTTCCCTCACTGGCTCACCAATGCTTCAGCACACCCACTTCTTTCCTAAGATCTGGCTAAAGATCAGAGCAGTTTGGTTATAATAGCACTTGGCAGCAAAAGTCTACCAAGAAACCTGGCCTGAGCAGCTGAAAGAAGAGCAGCGAAGCGAAGTTAGAGATGATTAAAGGAGACTCCAGAAGGAAATTTCTGGGCATCCCTTGCAACCACCATACCCTTGGATTTCTATTTTTGCCTCATTTCTCTGTGTAACTCTTTTGTTTTCATTCTTCCTTCCCTTTTTTCTTACAATTAACAAGGGAGAGGGAGGAAGTGTGAAGTGAGGTTATGGATACCTGCCCGAGCCTGTGTGCGCGTGCAGGCACATGGGCACAGGAGCACTGCCAAACACAAGAGCTAGAGCCAGCCTGGTGGAAAGGAGTAAAAGTGAAGATATTGAGGTACAGGGAAGGGGGTGAAAAAGTAGAAAAATTATCACACCAGTTTCTCTTAGCCAGCTGGCATAGCTGCTCCACTAGTGAAAACTAGAGGTTTTCAGTGCAGTGTATTTCTGAGGTATTACAACTAAACTCAATGACAGAGCATCACACAAATAGGTATTTTAGCATTTCCAATGGTAGCACTGATGCTGGAACCGATGAGCTTTTGAGCTAGAAGCAAAACCTAAAGCCTTTGCTTTGGTAATTCATGTAACAGCATGAGACAGGCCTGGCTTCCCCGGAGGTGAAGGAAACTAATGTCAAATCTAGGACAAGGAACTCTTCTTCAGGGAGTCCTGAGGACTGATCAGTGTTACAGGCTTCCTGATGGACAAGATTGTGTTTCTGAAGATCCCATGGCTATGGATGTGCTCCCTGAAAAGCAGGTTTTGCAGTGCATCTTGCATCACAGGGCCAGGCCCTGGACCTACATCAAAGCCTTCACCTTATGAGTCGCAGCAGACATCAAGATGTGCTGCCTGCTCTGATCTGTGCAGCAGCAGCTCTGCCTACGCCAGGCAGGGTACCACACCTCACACCACCCCAGTGATGCCACTGGCATCCCAGGAAATAGCCCTGCTTCCAGGCAGGAGAAGGCTCAGCCATTAGTCCAAGCTAGAAAGCAAATCAGGCAGGTTTTCTACCAAGTTATTTCTGTGCTTTGTAGGACTGGCCTGCTGCAGCATATTCACGTGGAATTCATTAGCATATCCCTTCTGCTAATCCTCACTGGGTTTAACACAACAGTATACATTGATTTTTCCTGGCCTCTAAGGAGAGCTGTGTCAAGTCAGAAGCATGTGCTTTGGGACAGGCTGAACCCAGGAACCTTGGCCCTTGAGACATTAGAGAAATCAGGGCTTTGAATGCTCACTTGGAGGTTCAGGTGGAGTGAACTACTGTTATGACTTAAAGGAAAAATTCTGCCTCTTGAGATCCTTCACCTTCGCCACATCCTACTTTAAACACCAAGATCCACCACTATTATCCCAAGGAAGCTGTTAGACAGATTGAATATGTGCACCCCAACCACAAAACAATAAAGAGGGGGTTCCAGATTTAAAGACATCCCCTCATACACACACACTAACAAAATGGCTTTAGAGTTCACCAAAGAGGACATCCACCCACTCCACCATCCATGAATCCCCAAGAACTGGGAGGTGGCTCTACAAGTTTGCTGCTGACAGTCTCAGCATTTGAAGGAGAAAAAGATTCTCCTTCTTCTGCCAGCTGTGAAACTGAGCCCCATCCAAACAGCTTGGCTTCAAGGCAGCCACCTAATGATTCCCAGGCTTAGCTGAACATCTTTATCCCTCTAAACACCATATGATTTGGGATGGATTCAGTGGTTTTTCTAGACTACCACCACAAATAAACATGAAATAAAGGTTGGGGCCATCTGCTGCACCCTCAGAGGAGCCCAGGCCATCAGAGCAATCACAAACACACAGACATCACTTCTTTAAAGAGCTGGCACTGCGGCACCAGTCACGTGATCCAACCACACCAGTGCTGCCAAAACACTCCATGATATCCCAGCAGGAGCCTCCCAGTGTACTCCTGTCCTCACCCTGGATCCCCAGTGCTGCTCACACACATAACAAAACCCTGCTGCTGTGGAGAACCATGGGGTGGCAATGGTGGGTGCAGCCCTGGTGGGGCGGGGCAGCCTCAGAGCAGGGATGCAGGAGAGGAAAGAGATGGCAATCATACCTGGTAGAAGTTTGGGGAAGAAAAGGAAGGACGTGAGCAATAGGAAGCAGACTTACCTCACCTTTCAGAGCTTGATCAGACTTGCACGGAGATCTGTGTAATTTATTTCGCCATCCCTTTTGGATGTTGAGCACCCAGTTGCATCCAGCCCTGAGTGACAGCCAAGAGCAGATGTAAAAATGTAGATGTGCAAGTGTGGCTACGTGGAACTCTTGAACTTTCTGGAAAACTTTATCAATATTACAACCTAGAACTCTGTCCTGCCCCAGTAATCTGGAGATTTCATTCTTTACTTAGAGATAAATCTCCAAAGCCCTGTACTGCCAGGAACCATAATTGACAGTGGTGGGGAATGTGTCCATTTTTATTGTCTCTAATATATAATTTATTATCCAGAACATTGCTTTGGCCATAAAATTTGCACTACAGCCTATTTTAGAACAAATAATTTGT
This sequence comes from Geospiza fortis, assembly GCF_000277835.1. Classification (NCBI taxonomy): domain Eukaryota; kingdom Metazoa; phylum Chordata; class Aves; order Passeriformes; family Thraupidae; genus Geospiza; species Geospiza fortis. Next base: position 5,322,517 of record NW_005054343.1, read on the forward strand.
GCAGTAAGTCCCACTTCCCAATTAGTAAATCTACCCTATATACCTCTTGTTTTTTGTGAATATATTCAGTGTTCAGAATGATCAGGTGCCTAGTGTGGGATCTAATTCTTTGGCCCACATATCTTATGGGATAGTTGAAGTAAAAATAATTTTGATGTCAAATTGTGCCACAGGTTATGTTTCTGGTCCATAATTGTATTTTCAAACTCAAGTCCTTGAAGCTGGTCATCTAAGGCTGTATTTAAGCATAAGAAAATTCGAGAAAAGCGTTATCCATCTACTTTTCTGTCATTTTCAGGAAAGACAAAGCCTTAGGAGAAAGATTTCTAAGAACAATATTTTAACATTTCCATGCATTTCAGCAGCTCTTCAAATAACAGATGATTATTGTTATTACTGCTATCATGAGGTTTTGGTAATCTCATAATATCCATGTCATTTCTCATTGCCAGAATTTTCATCTTCAATCTGGGCTAAAAAATTCATTAAGGTAATAATCACGTGCTCAGCCTGCATGTTCTGATGCCTCTGGCCCTGGCAGCCCAGCTTCACACTGTTTGTGTGCTGGTAGATAATCCAGCTCCTAAAAGCTGACTCCCTCTTTATCTTTATGTGACGCTGGCCTGCAAAGTTCAAGGTAAGGCCATTGTGTCTTGAGTCTATTTTTATTGTACAAAACACTGGATGGAACTTAATTATTTTTTCCATCTGCCAACTATTTTGACTAATTGAACCCTTTGGAGCCAGGAGTCAAGGTTTCCCAATGTAAACCAGACCCTGGAACTCGGCATTAGCAGAAATGTTGAAAACTCATGAAGGAATTTTTGGTTCTGAGGTTTGGTTCTGCTTTCCAGAGTCTGACCAGGATTCAGAAGAAACCCAAACCCTCTCCTGCATATACATTTTTTTAGGTTCTTTCAGTGTCTCAAATGTTCCAGGCACGAAAGATTCCCATTACCAAAACAGAAAAAAGTAAAAAATTGAAGGCTATAACTTCAAGCCACAGTCATATGGAAAGTCCCAGCAAAGGCTTAGAGTTCCATTATTTTGGCAAAAGCAGAGCATGCTTGGGCAGCATTAAAAATGAAGCATAACTTAATGCTGGAGGGTTTCTGGTGAGTGTTCTGTACTGAAGACCAGATTTCTGACACTTCTGCAGTGTATTTTAATATGATTTTCACTAGATTTTTTCCCCTTACAAGAGTAACTACTGTGGCACATAAATTCCATTCCATATTCATATTTTGTTTGATGACCCATAACTGCATTTCCAATTCTAATAACATTCCACCTCTGATTTTTGCTCAGAATGTGAAAGTTTTGGGATTAGCCACTCTTCCAGCAGTGGGAGATCACCAGGACCCACAGGTTAGAGGCTCTATTTTCCAGCAGTGACTTGTGAGACCCTGGTGAGATCAGTAGTGAAGCCTACATGGGTGGCTTGTCCCTCTTGGTTTCAGCTTTGTTTTTTCCTTTAGCTCTTTCCAGAACATGGTATAATTAAGAGGGCATTTCCATGCTGATGATTCCAGCTTCATTCATCTCAGGCTCCTTCTGCTGCTGCTGTTTCTTTCCCCAGCAGTTCCTCAGCTTGCCACCAGCATTAATGATGTGCCACTAGAGATGCTTCATCCTTTTCATGTCTTTGCAGCGTGGCCATTCGGAAGCAGAAGTTTCAATGGCTCCTACCACCACGTTTGTTCCCTTTGACAAGAAACTCATTTTACAGCATAGCTGTGAAGCTTTGGAAATGCTCCACAGAAATCAGGGATCTGTCTGAAATTCTACACTGGAGGCAAATGAAAATTTCTAATAGATCTGGGTCTTAGTTCCGCTAATTTCAATGGTTCGTTTCGCTGTTCTGGCAGTCAGCATCCATTAGTGGAACAGAAGGAGAAGCATGTATAATGCATGTACAGCAACCACATTCTAATCTCAAATTTCTTTTTTTCTTTTAAGTTCTTATTTTTTAAAATAAATATATAATGAGTTACTGACAGTACTTAACAATATCTTATACTAGACACTGTAATACCAAATAAATACTTAATTTCTGCTTTCCTGCAACTTCACTAGGATTACATCATGTCAGATTACTCTAAGTCTGCTTTAACCCAGTTTGAAAACACTAGTTATTCAAAGATCCTTACAATTCTTAATTTCATTCCTTGAAATACCTTTTCTTTTGGCTCCTTTATACAGTTTTCCAAGCCTGTGAAGGCCACAGAGTTATTAAGTCAGAACAAGCCTGCAAGGGAGGAAGCTGGCAGAGCAGAAATGCTGCTTCAGCTCACAACAGAGCTCCCTCCCTTCCTCTCCACTGGCCAGCAGCACCTCGTTCTGCTGGGCAGGGAGATCACAGAGTCACAGAATGGTTTGTGTCTCAAGGGACCTTAGAGGTCATCCAGTTCCCCCCCCTTGCCAGGGGCAGGGGTGCCACCCTCCAGCTCAGGTTGCTCAGGGATCCATCCCACCTGTCCCTATTTCAGCCTTTGGACAGTTTAATGTGGTAGCAAACACACCAATGGTTTTTGTGATGTATAAAAGCATTTAAGGAGAGCATGAATTCAATTCTTACCATGAGATAGCATGTGGTTTTGATCTATTGGCCTGCTTGTAGATCAGGACCACTGAGTTGGAAGAGAGGTGTGCACTACCTTCCTCCACCCAGAGAAGTCATTAACATATGCTCCCCACCATGAATTAAATTAGTTTAGATTCTCCTGACGATGCAAATAAACTCATAGAGCTCTGCTCTATAGGGCTGCAAACTAACCCATTTGAAAATACTTTTGCAGCTTTTGTTCATCATTCCATATGATAAACAGCTACCTCCCCAAATTATCAGGAAAATAAATTCTAACCATTCAGCAAATAACAAAAATTGTGTTTTAATGATAAACAAGAAGTCACAAAGCTCAGCATGTTTTGCTGAGAACCATTAATGAGGGAAGATGGTGAGACCTGTAAATTTACCTTCCCTTTTGTTAACACTCTTTTCCATCTGCAATCTATATATTTATATAAATGTAAGAGAGTAACACCTAGATTTTGATGCTTATTGTCTTTCAGTTGCTGCCTGATCTGGTGTTGAAGTCTTCTAAAAAGCTGAAATGGCTGAGTTCCTAATCCCACTATGTTTCTTTGCAAATCAGCACCATAATGATGACATTAATTATTGTTGCCTTTGACTTTCCTTCCTTCGTAAATATCAGCTTAAAAACCAACTATTAAAATAGCCTTCCTGTGGTAGGAAGCACCTTATCTTGTACTTTCGTGTCCCTGTAACATCTGCCTATGGTACTCTGAACTTTGCTGCTGCTCCCAATTAAAAGCAGAACAAAAAACCCCAAATAAAGTTGATAACACTTTGTTCAGAAAGGACTTAAAAAATATCCTGCTTGTTGGAGAAAACCCAACACGATGTGTTCCTTTAGTGTAGGAAATAGGATGCAGTCCTGGGACACAATAAAGCCCACCAAGTGCCCTTCCCTTACCTCTGCCTTCTGATCCCATCCCTGTGCTCCAGGGGCTTTCCAAAGCTCACAGCACTTGTTTTCTGTGTGGTTATCCAAATAGGAGATACTGCTATCGCCTCAATTTCCAAAAATTTCTGGCAATCTGTAAGGTCTTATTTTGCAGTGTGCATTTGGAAGTACTCTGTCATCCTTTTGCACTCTTAAAATGTATTTTAAATGGCTTAGTTATAAAAATCTATCGTGTCTTCTGTACAAGAGCTTTAAAACTGACTATTTATTTGGTTGCATCTGTCAGTGAGATTTGGGAATTGCTTTATCTTGGGTATGTGTCTCAGGTCTCTATAGCAGACCTGTCTGAATTCAGCTGTTACTCTGGTTTAACAGAACGAACAGTTTTACACGACCCTGTCTCAGGCACCAAAACCCAAACCATCAAGAACATGAGATTTATGCAAGCTAGTATCCAAACTGCAGATAGTCTAAAAATACACAAGAGAGAGAGAAAAGCACAAGAGAGTGGCTTCTTTGGGCTTGAATTTAGCCAAAATTATATTGTTTGTGACTGCAGAGATCATTTTGCCTGAACCAGCAGTGCATGTGCTGACAGCAGGCTCCCTGTGAACCCTCCCACACCATCCTGGGGAGATGGGAGCCCTGTCAGACTCCTGCTGCCTGAACATGGGACACTGAGCCCCAAACTGCCCTGCGGTAGAAGATGATCAGACCAATGCAGAGACAAACAAGATACCACCATAAAGTCTCTGGAAACAAGTCAGCAGGCAGGGGAAACATGCCTCACTCACATTCTCAGGTTTAACTGCGGCCAGTTGGCTGCTCATGGCATTTTGTGCAGGCAAAAATGCAACAAAAAGAGAGCATGAGCACAGTGCTGCTGATTGAGGAGCTGCAGAGCAAGTCACAGGATCTGCACTGGCCCCAGACACAGCAGTGGGAGTTTTCCCAGAGAAGCTCCTGCTGGAGAAGACACTGCAGAGCTGGATGGCGGGATGGACATTTTTCATCTCAAAATGGGTGTGGGCTCCTGTCAAAAGGGTGTCTCAATCTCTCCCCAACAAAGCCATTGCCAGTACTTCTCCACATCTTGGCATGATCATCTGTCTCTTTTCCAGAGAAAACTGCTGCCCTGTCTCCACCCTTCCATGTGATAGGGGAGGCTTAGCAACCACATGTAGACCTCAGTGACAGATGTGAGGTGAAGAGCTCTGTCCAGTATCTAAATAAAGGACAATATAAAGGTCCTTTGTCAAGCTACTGCAGACACAGGACGTGAAATGCCTACATGCACTGTTAAAAAACTTGTAAAAGAGGAAGCAGAAAGCATCTCTGAGCTTTTTCAGATTTTAGATAAAGAATGGTTTATTTGAACATGATTTATAAAAAAATCCCTTAAAGGTTTATCTGAAAATTCATGGGGTTAATTGCTGCTTGAAAGCATTGGTTCAGATGCCCAGTCTTCAGTAGGGAAATGATGAGATCCCATTGAAGGGCAATCAGGAGTCCCATTCAGAAAGGATTATCAGGAACAGAGTCATTTCTGTCTGAATTTCAGACTTTTGCACACTGACCTCAGAAAAATCCTGGCAAGTGTTTTTACAATTACTATATTCACAAAAATCTTCAAAAGGATTTTTTTTCAAACTCCTCAAATATTTGCAAATAGATGACATTTAGCTGCATATCACTAAAATTCATAATCCTCTTAAAAACATGTGGTCTTGATTTGGCACTATTTGTTTCCATTTGATGCAATTCTGTGACTCTGTATCAGATAATTGCATATTTCATTTGCTTTGAATATTGAACCGAGGTCTGAATGGTCCTCTCCCAGCCCAATTACTCCAGACTAATGAACAGCAAGCCAGAATACAGGGCTGGAAAACCAAAATCAGGGAGAACAATAATCAATGGACACTTCTATATATTTTTTCAAGAACATGCAATGGTCAGTGCCAAGTCGAAATTTTATTTGTTTATGCAATTGTCCCACTTGGAACTCCCCATCTGGAGCTAACTTCAGAAAACGTTTCATCCAAGTATTGAGTGGTACCTTCATCACTTATTACATCTTTCATTTTACACCCACAATTAATATTACTCACAAATGAAAACCCTCAGTTGCCTGTCTGCATCCTTTATCCACTTGATTGATAGCTAATGCAACTATTTTGGAGTGCTAAAGAGCGTCTGCATATTTGGAGGCTACTTTAGCTGTCTAATTAGGCTTTTAACTCTGTGTGACGCAGAAATCATCTTCCAGCATGCTCCATCTCCAAATTCTTTCCTAACATATAATGATCAACTTTGGACCACCTAAACAAACAAGAAGCTACCAGTCTTATGTTCTGCTAGGAAAGGAATATTGAAAATAATTTTAATTAAAGGAAAATGTAATGGGATGATGAGCTCACTGGCACAGTAATTGCATACCTGCCCCAGTATCAAAGTTAGGATAGATACCAAAGAGTCTCAACATTTCAGTTAGCATGTTAAGACATCTTTTCAAAACATCCAAGAGAACTGTGTCTCTCAAATGAAATGAAGTGGATTCCTTCAGATAATTCTACAGGCATTCCTACTTTACCTGGAAAAGTACATCTCGATTCCTTTCTCCAAAACAAGCAATGTGTATCGATGTTCAAGACATGGGGAAAAAAATAAATATCTCAACACACTCATGTTCTTCTCAGAAAACAACCAGCCCTACAACACATGCCTAAATTACAGATGAGCCTCTGCACTTCATTGATGAGGAGGGATTTTGGCATGTATTTACACCCTTCCTGAATGGGGGAAAGAGGAAACTATTTAGGGCTTGGTACCACTTATGGTCCCCTTGATTAAACGGGAATTAGCCAGCAGAGAGTTACTGAAAAGCCTCCCTGCTCCGAGGGGTGACCGTGCTACGGACGCGCTTCCGCGACAATTCCCACGCGAAACGCTCGCTCCACGTAAACAGGAAGCCAGGTCTGCTTTGGCATGAGGGAAAACTCCTCTGAGCCAGCCATTCCTCCCATGACAAAACAAAATTTCCAAGCTGGGACATCTGAGTGGTATCAGCTGTCATGGCCTGACTTTAAAATCAGGAAAATTCTTTCCACTACGATCACCATCACCAGGAGGCAGATGGTTAAATGATGGAATAGTAATTAAGTATATTTTTTTCCACAGATGACGATCTTAGGGGAGATACAGGAAATCAAGGTAAGTATACTGTAGTAGTACAGTCTAGGATAATATCCATTCTTCCTCTGGGGAGGTTTCCCACAATACTTTATCCTGACGGCTTACTTCTACCTATTTACAGTATGTGCCTGGAGTAGAAATTCAAAGGAGTACAACCTTGCAGCGTATTTGGGGGCTTCTAAAATGCTGATCATGAGAAGAAAAATCAAGAGCATCTTTGTTTTTAAATAACACCAGGTTTGCTGCAAAATTATGATTGGTTACATTCTAATTTTCTAGGTTTGTCACAAATAGAAGTGAATCGGACAACACTCGCCATCATAATTGCTTTCTGTGTGAAGAGGTCTTTTTCAGGCTGGACTGGCTGCTGCTGTTTTAATCAGAATGTTGTCTATTTGTATGTTAATAGTTTCATCCTGGTTTATTAGGCTTGTTGATGAAAAAGCAAAAATCAGATGCTTTACTATTTTCAAGCTCCACTATCAATCTGTGATTTTTTTTCATGCTAACACAGAACCATTTAGGATCCTCTGCCTTAAATCCTCTTAATGAAAGCATGAAGAATGACAAAATACTTCCTTTCATAAAGCAGAAGGCTGTGCCAATTCACTTTCAACATGCTCATTCAGTGGAACTGAGGTAAATATGTTGCTCCACAGGTGCTTCTCCTTGCAATAACATACTCCCTAGTAATCCATTAAATTCATCTCATGCTCTGTTTAGTGCCTGCTCTGTGAACTGCCTAGCTGGTTAAGGTCATTGTGATAATAGCACCAGGTTAAACAGCATGGGTGTGTTGAACTCTGACATCCATCCATTTTGCCCACAATACAGATAAGAAACCACGGGCAGCTTTAGAGGTGCAATATCTACTCAGACCAACACGATCTTTTACCCTCTCCACCTCCTTACAAGCCAAAAACCTTAGATTAGAAAAATATCTTGAATCTCAGGAGTCCTTAAAATAATTTAGTGCATTTAGAAACAACAGATCAGTGACTGGAAGCTTTTCTGTTTGTTTTCACTTAGTGAAGGAGCCCAAATGATGGGCAGGAGGAGTAAGAGTGTCCCAGGGGGTGGCAGAGGGTGGGGTGGTGGTACCTGTGCTCAGGTGATCCAAAATAGCCCCACTGCTCTCCTGGTGCCTGGGGAGGAGCCTGAGAGCCATCACTGCTTTGTTCACAGTATCTTCCCTTTGCAGGTTTAAAAACAAGCTGGGTATAACTCCTGGATGATAACCTCCTTCATTATGGAGTTCCTGTTAAAGGCAGACAAATAATTGCCAGTTAGTCACTATTAAATTCAGCCCAAATTCAGTCCCAGCAATCCTTACAAAAGCCTGACGGGTTTTATTTTATTATTTCCTTTGCAGGGTGTTGGGAAGTGTAATCACTGGTAACTAATCAAACTTCTTTCAAACACCCACAAATATATAAAGAGAATGAAATGATTAATTATTGGGCTAAGCCATTTTAAATGAGACCTCATCTAAATGAGCAGATTTATTTCCAGAGCAAGCTGGGTGTAAATTTAGCTGGTTTTCAAAGCTCTGAATGTAAAGTATGCCTGGATTTGAGGATGAAGTGGGTTTTGGGTGGCTGTAGAACCTCTCCCAGACATGCAGAAATGCACAGCACTGAAAAAAAGACTGCAATTTTGCAAAATATTGTTTTAAATAAATTGTTACTGAGGTTAATAAGTGCCACTGTTGAGTACTGTTAATTACAAGCAAGAATAGATGGGGGCATTAAATGGAGAGAATTTATAAGATTTCATTTCATAAAATTAAAATGAGCATTCTTTTCCCCCACATAACTCTTTCATTCAAGGAGAAGAATTAAAATATTTTGTCAAACTTCCTTACCTCTCTATTCTGTTCCTGGGGTTTGCAATCAGTTCCTTACCTTCCTATTTTGTTCCTTTCCTGCCTAGTTTGTTCCTTTAATTTCTACCTGTTTTGTATCTGGAGGGAGTTTTAAGGAGTAAAAAACCCACCAACATCTTTGATTTCCTTCTCACTCTCTTGAAAAATCCCTGGAATTTGCAAAAACTTTTGCCACAGGAACTTTAACTCAGCACCATTACCCCAGTCCACCACAGTTATGATAATCATAATTTCTAGCAGTGTCTTTTCTTAGCAATGTCACTGGCAATATTTATTTAAAAAGGAATATTGTGGGAATAAAACACTTTTATCCATCCAAACAGAATTGCAATAACCCCCTCCAGAGACATGCAGCTTCACCCATATTTAGAAATAAACAATTAGAAATGAGGTATCATTAATGTATACAATGAATATTCTTGCTCTCAGGCATAACATTCATTTGTGCAGTTCAGTTTAATGCACAATGGTGTACACATTTTTTAATGTACTAAATATATCTAAAAATGTAAGAATCTACCCCATCAAAGCCCTACTTGAAGGAATAACTCAAAGCTTAGCTGATTAAGTGGCCTCAGTGCACACCAAGGGTCGCACACATTGTGCACATCTGGGCATTGCATCCCCGCTTCGCCAGTGCTCCTGGAGGGAAACCGTCAGCACCAGAACCTTTGCAGAAATCTGCTCTTAAATGCAAACAAATATTTATGGAGAGCATCTCCCTGAGTTGGGAATATCTAGTCCCAACTAATTAGAGCTGCTGGAGCAGTGGGGAGGATGCAGGAGGAGCTGAGGTGTGCCGGCGCGTGCCCAGCCCCGCGAGCGCTCCTCCCGCGGCTCTCGCGCGGCGCAGTTTATTTTTTGTGGCACGCTCTTAACAGCCCAGTATTTCATTCTTGTCCCCAAGGTAATTGACAAAACAGGTTCCTAAAGCTATTTAACAATTTTAATGACAGCGGCTGAAAGATACATTTAAGAAAAATAACATTCAGAGCCAAACATCTTTTTGTCAAGTGACAGGGTTCCCAAATTTGCTGTTCCGTGGTGTTCCGTTTCTGTAAAAACTCTCGTTGAGGCTGTAGGTCACAAAAGAAGAATGAAGCCCTGGAAAAAGATACAATGACTACTTAATACTGTGTGGGATTATAAGCAGTGGCCTGTGGCAATTCCTTATGTCTCTCTGGGTAGTGATGCTTTTCCAGCACTATTTTTTGTCATCACACAATTCCATTGTGAAATACTCTTTTCATGAAGGAGGAAGAAAGAGCCGGTTACACCCTGCAGTGTTTTAGGGAAGACTAAGAAGCATGGTTTGCAGGGAGTATGTGTGAAATATGACATTTCATTATGTGTAATTATTTTTTAACCAGTAATGTCCATGTTGAAATGAGTTTCTTATTTTTGGAATGCATGGGGAGTGGCTGGGGAGGGGAGTCATGTTTTTTTCCCTGTTAATAAACTCAAGTCATTCTTATGCTAAAGCAATTTCTCAACAAAACAAATTTCTCTCCATCTGGGTAATGGCACACCCAAATGTGATTACATTACAAGAGATTTTAAATTAAATTTCAAGGTAGGAGAGTTATTAATTCAATGCATTTGTCTTTATTATCATTGGATCTAAAACAATACAAGACTTGAACTCGCTTTTAAATGGCAGTACAGTACTGACTTCTTATAGCAATGTGGGTTTGACCTGAAATCCTCAGAAATTTATGTGTTTTGGGTCAGGCCCCAAAACTCTTTAAAAAGGTGGAGAAGGAATGGCTATATCCCCCCGAGAAGGACAGAGTAGTTACCAAAGAGTTTCATTTGGTTTGGATTTCTTCTGAACTCAAACAGCAGTATCACATACCATTCCAGGAGTTTTCCTAAGCCACAGCGCTGACAGGGCAGTGAAGAGGCAGAAGATACAGAACTGCCACAGTCAGAATTACACATATTCCAGATTTATAGCAAACCAAGACACCACCTTGAAAAATCAGACTCTGTATTTTTAACAAACTGCTAAATGTTGCCCACTCTGATATTTCAAAAAGAAGTGTTTGCATGCACATGCAAAGGAATTGGATGCCCAAATGACTTGTGTTCATCTGCCTTCTTGTGTTCACAGGCATTCAGATTACATTTTGGATGCAAAACCAATTTTGTTTAAGCCCATAGCCAAGAAAATGCAGTAAATAAATACAGAATGTATGAATCCCTCTTGAGTACTGTTTTTCAATCAATCACATATGAAATTGCCACTATCTCTGCTTATAAAATGAATGTGATCAGAATTTGTCATCGCAGCATTATTTGTCCACTTTTTTCCTGACAGCTATCAGCTGATTACATTTGATCCAGCAGAAGGACATGGATTATACCAACTCTTCAGCACAACAGAAAAAGAAAAAACAAACCACAGGAAGTAGCATGCTAAGTAATGATATTACAAAAAGTTACTGTATGATTCTCTAAAACAATCATAATTTTACAAAACACCCATTCCTCACATTTCAGCCCTTGGGGGACAAGCATGTCTTAGGTTCAGCTCATTCCTCCTCCTGGATTTTGGGTGTTGGGCTTCCAAAAGCCCCAAGGCAGCAGTGGCAGTGATGGGCAGGACACGATGCCCTGTGCCAGAGCCAGCCCAGGAGTTCCAGCCTTTCCAAAGGCCAAATCTGAGGCACAGGCAATGCCAGGGACACTGGTGGGTGAGGATTTTGTGGGAGATGAGAGCAGTGCCTTTGTGTTGTTCTGGGGGGACTTCCCCTTTTCCACACAGAGTAGGGACTGGGGCTGTTCCATGCAGTATTTCTGGGATTAGTTTTTGTTGCTTTGGAAATCCACTATTTTAGTGCAACAGCATGAATGTAAATGCACACTTGTGACAGCAGGTAGCCCATAAAAGCATGTTTTTCTAGTTAATACAAGTGTCCCACTTAACAGCACACTCTTCCTGAGGACCCCATTGCAGCACAGAGGCAGGCAGCACATTTCAGTGTGGGCATTCATTGCCACGCAGAAACAACTTAATCTTCACAGCATTCCCTCAGTAACTGCCTGTGCATGAGATTTCCAAATGCTCAAACATAATTCTCTCACTGGAGAGTACAGGCTGATTATGACAAACTCCATCAATTTTATTAGCCACACAGATGTTATAGATATATGTGAAAATCAACCATAATTCTTCCTGTGATGTGCATGCTGGCACTGCTGCAGACTGTGTCTTTCCCCTTCACAACCCCAGAACTTACAGGCTTCCTGCCATTCAGCCTCCATGTGGCCCTCGAGCTAAGATGCTCTTAAGAAGAGAAATATTAAAAGGATTAAAAATGACACTGCTGTGCCAGTGGGTGACTGCAACCACAGAGTCCTGGCTGCTGCTGAAAACTGAAGGGAAATGCAGGGATGAGTTTGCTGCTCTGTGATCTGGATGTAAGCGGTTTCTTCTCTGAGGTGCTCCTAACCAGCAGGTTTGGGGGGATAACTGCAGTGGTCCCCCAGTGAGCATCTCTGGTGCTGAATACCATGGGGCTGCATCTCTGAGCTGGCAGGGGGCACAGCTGAGCTGCACAACCACTGAGGTCCTCCTATAATCCTTCTTCATACTTGCCATGGGGTCACGATGCCCACTATGTCTGTCTATGCAAGGCTGGGGCAAAATGTGCTCTTGAAGAGCTGTGAGAAATATTTTCATCAAGATCATTCAGGCAGAGCCTTCCCTGGCTCCCAGCACTGCATCTCAAGGGCTCAGCAAGCAGAAGAAAAGTGATAGGAACAATTTAAAGAGAAAGATGAAGCCTAGAAGGGGTTGATGGCTTAAGTGTCTATTGCAGCGCACCTCTAGGAAGCCAGGGAAAGAAGCTGAAATGCAGATTTATCCTGGAGAGGCAGGTCCAGGAGTGAGGAGATCCATAAAGGCTCATCCCTTAAACTCTCTGCACCTCATCCTTCCCATCTGGAGCAGGTCCACAGGTTGAATAACTTGAGGAGTGCAGCGGGCCATGCGTGCGGGGTGAGAGCAATTAGTGATGGCGAAGCACAGAGAAACCGCTGGCGGAGAGAATCACAGAGATGCAAAGTTATTACGGGCACACAGTTACCATAGTGATTGGTGTCTCAGAAATGCTAATAATAGTAAAATAAATAATACAGGCCAGGCAGGAAGAGCCCCTAGAGATGAATGTGAGCTGCTCCCCTCCAGAGGGACTGTGTGTACTGCTTTCTCAGCGCTCCTCGCCCCGCGCTGGCTGCGGCTCAGCTCCCTCCCGGGGTAACACACTGTGCTGCTGTGAGAGCGCTGGGTCAGCCAAGTGAAAGCGGAACTTTTAAGTGCTTTATTATTTTCAGGACTCGTCAGAGAAAACAAAACCCCCACAACTGCAAATAATTGAATACGTCAATAATATTTTGACTCGTTCATGTCTTGCAAGGTTTCACTGTGGCCCTGTTAAGTACTTCATTGCTGTCCCTCCAGCGATGTTAATTAAGTTCACCATAGGCTCACCAGCCCTTTTTCTCCCCTCTTTCTTTCTTCCTCACTTCTTTTTTTTCTTAATTTTAAATCAAGCAAGCAGTTTTCCCAAGTATAATGCCTAGCATGGGGAGCTGTGGTACAGTGGAAGGCACCCAGGCAAAGAGAAAGACTAAGGACAAGGCATCCGTCAGTATGATGGTCAATGTTTCTCCATAAATTGGTTTGCCAGCAATATTAGCCAAGAGATTGTGAAAGTCTAAAGGAAGTGTTAAAGATCCATGCCAAACAGACAAACAAATAGCATCCATCCTCATCTTTGGACCACCAGCATGCTAGAATTTGTCTTACCCAGATCCAAAAGGATGTACCAAGCAAAACATCTTAGGTGGGTGTTTCACTGCTTACCTGGGTAATTCTGTATTTATGTTACATTCAAAATGATTTTATCAACAGGGGAATCAAATCAACAGGCTTGAGCAAACAGTAGGCCAGGGGAAGGAAATACACCTGCTCTGTCCTCTCAAGTGTCTTTCATGGAGTTGTCTATCTTAACTAAATCAGAAAATAAAATGCTACTTTGCATCCCCCAGGATGTGCCGTCCAGCCCACCTTATTCAAGCAAACATAGTGTTTTACAAAGCTTTTGCATTACAACCAATTCTCTGCTTTTGATTGAGAGAAATCATTTCTCTCAGTGTACTGAATTTCATTAAGCTGGAAATGCATTTTTATGCTTTTTAAACTAGAAGAGTAGGAGTGTTGGTCAGTGCCAATCAGAATATGAATAAAATTCTTTAGCAAGCTTTGGCCAAGAATAAGTCTTTTTCCCAGGTTTTTCTTGCTGAAGGTCAATCAGTGTTCCCATCTCTCATTTCAGACTGCAGCTACATGTGCAGGTGATAAATTAGGTTAATACATTTCCTAAAATATCCAGAAACACTAAATCCAGTGCTGAGAACTGCACCTATGGAATCACCACTGACACTGGGCAGCTCCAAGTCCACCTCTGCTCTTCCTGATGTCTTTTCTTACAGTCTGTGCAAGGATGGTCAGAGGGAGCAATTTCTGCTTCTGGCTGGGCTACAAGGACACACTCATTCTGGGTCACTGCATGCCAAACCAGTGAAGGGAAGAAAAATAATTTGGTACCTTTCCTTCCACTCAAACAATACTCTTAGCACATTCTGGTCTTGTGCAGTGTCCTATTCTGGCCACCAGGCAAATCATCCAAACCGCCTCAATTAATCTCTTCCCAGCTTAACAGCAGCTAGATGGACTATCTGATGGAAAAAGATGCTGAAGAGGGGTTGTTTAGCTCTTGGAACAGTCCAAACTAATGGAAAGTACCAGTGAACCCTCCATCTACCTACTTTATCCTGAGCTGGCATAAGTGTTTCAACAGAACTGGGCACTTGTGTGATGAAGAAACACAAAGAGAGATGAGTCAACAGTGGCACTCGCATGGCAGGGCTGAGAGAGGGGACAAAAATGGGGGTGGAGGTGTTGGTTAGGGAGATGAGGCACTCCATTTTTGCCATGACTCACACATAAGAATCAATCAGCAATAAGATGCAGAGACGTCATGAGGAAAGATGTGTCAGGAAAAGAAGTTTCCGCCCTTTCTGAGCGCGGACATGGTAGAAGCACAAATAATGGGTAAAAAACATGACAGTGGAAAAGGAAGTGAAGGGGAAAAGCAAAGACCACGTAATGCCTCCAGTTCCCACAAGTGCTGGATCTTGCTGTTCAGTTAGTTTCTCAGATACTCAGGAACAGAGATGGTTGCTTTGCGTCGTAAATGAATCAGAAGATTGTAGGGAAGCCAGCAGAAGAAAGATGACATCTCAGACAGAAAGCTTGCAATTTAGTGTAATAAGGAAAGCACTGAACAAGCAGGAAGGAATTGAGCTTTATTTGAGCAACAGTTTACTCATATCAAGATGAGTTTTGAAGATGCTGACACGTGGTTGGTGATAACCATCTCCCAACCTCTGAGTGCTCCTCCATAGGTATGATTGTGCAAACCAGATCTCCTGCTCATCTGCGTGGCTTTGTTCTGAGGAACAGAGGAAGGGACCAAACAACAGTGTTGGAGGATGAAATGGAGTAGCTAGAACAAGTCAACTACTGACCAGAAGATACTCAAAGTTTGACAATCAACCACAATATTTTTAGGGATTAAAAGTTTGCTCCCTTAGACTGCCCACACAACCACTCCGAGCTCATGGCTGTATTAGATAGACCTTTGATCCATACACATTTGACTGAAAAAGAGTTTGGATGTAGAGCATTTGTTCTGAGACAAATATCGAGGACTTCTTCAAGATGACCAGATGCATTTTGTGCCCTTCTCCTCAGGCTGCCCAACACATATGCCACATAAACCAAGCAGTGATGTAGCTTCTCCCTCCCACAGTCAGCTTCCATACACAGTATTTGGGATTTTTCCAGAAGAATCAAACACTCTGGCCTATTGCCATATCCAATTATGTCACACAGAATTAGTCCTTTTTCTGTCCCTTCTGTTTGTGGCCTGGTTGTTTTAGGAATATAAAACCTATCTATGCTTACACAACACTACTGTAGTATTTCCCTGAAGGAGCAAGTGAGGAGTAGAGAACCAGGCTGCCAATTACATCTGCTCCTGCCATGGAAACGGTGTCCTCCTCCCAGGCCACTCCATCCTGCTGCAAGCAGAACATAATCCCACCCTTGAGACTGCAAAATCAGCATCCATAGGAATCTATGGGATGTCAGAAATCTGCTCTCCTTACTCCAGAGCAGAATTTCCAAGGCACGGCTCCTCATGGGCACAAGACACATAAGAATAAATCTCACACTGGCTTCAGGATGATACAGAAACATTCACCTAAAACACAAACCCACCTATTTCCACCTACTCACACCTCTGAAGAGATTGTCATTTGTTCCTTTACAAGTGACTAGTGTGATGCCTGTGGCTGACAGCTAGTTAACTGATAAAGATGTTAACAATTGAGTTTTCTAAACTGATATAAAGTAATCCAAAACTTCTTTAACCACCTCACAGTCCAATTTCTCCACTTCTCTATTTACAGTTCATAATCACTGACTTTGTTCAAGAACTGCCTTAGGTTCCAGTATGCCCATTCCTGCTGCGTTTCTAGCACTGTGAAAGAACTGTATTATGAACTAACATGAAATAATACTTGGAAACAAAATTGCCACCAAAGCTATTGGATCAGTTTAGGGAAAACATAATTAAACAGCCCACACTGAATTAGTAGAATTCTTACTAATGAATGTACATTTTGGCTTTGTATCATTTCAAATTCACAAAAATATGACGTAAGCTACCAAGAAAGATTATTCTTTCCTTCTGCTACAAAAAAAAAAAAGCTGTTTCCTGCCCCTTTCTGTTATTTTAAGGCTGAGTGTTGAACAGGTATACTTCACTTTTTAGCATAACAGCAACACTTCCAGTACTGAGTTATTTCTTCAGTTCAGCACAGTTTTTTTTGTTGTGTAATGTTAGAAATACGAAATGCTTCAGAGAGATGATTTGGTAGCACTTGCTCCCTTTTCATCCATAGGAGAAAACTGCAATCATCCCTTGTATGCAATCATCATAGTTCACAGTAAGGTGGACCCTGGCTTCATTTAAAGCAATGCTATTCCTATCTAGAAGTGCTGGGATTTAAGCATGTGACTCCCATTAACATTAATGAGAGTTATATGTTTAAAACCTCTGCACATTGTGATGGGAATATGTTCCATAGAATCCAATTAATCTGAAGAACATTGCATACATTTGGGAACATTCATGTTGTACAATTTCACTGGCATATGGATTTGTCCTCAATAAAGCTTGCTAGTATCTGGTAACAAAGACATTAACAATCTATTGTACATTTACATAAGGCAGGACTAGACTATATGTTTTCCCAGCTCAGTGTAGGAAGCTACAAAGAAGCTTTTGAGTGTAAACAAATACAGAATTGAGAAAATAAGGAAGATGAAGGCATTTTAAGAATGTGAATATTTGGAGAATGCTGGGGAATGAACACAGAGGAGGCTGTCTGCTTATAGGTTGGACACATTTTCAAAAGGAATCAAGCAAACACAAAAAAAAAGTTAAAAAAAATGGAGGGAGGAAAAATAGAATATTCAGATTCCATCTGTTTCCCACACGCTGAAGATAATAACGTGAATGGAAGTGATTTTGTTTTAGAGGTCAGAGCAGAGGCTGATATAGCAACCTTTCAAGATCCTGAAAAACATCATTTGATTAAAATAACTGGCCCTGTTGTTCTTGTGATCCTAAGGAGGCTATTTTCCACAAGGAAGACAACAACAGCAAAGTAGGGAACAGTAAGTTTTAGTGCTCCAAAGACAAAGCACTAGAGACACACTGCTGCTGGAAAGTGTAACACAACGTTAAAGCACGTGATAAGTAAGCAGAAATCAGCAGAAAGTTAATAGGAAACCACAATGACAATGTGTCTGTGCAGCTCAGTGCAATGTTTCTCTCCCTTTTCCCTCCCTTATTTGAACAGGATGAGGAATTTAACAGGACACAGGAAAGCAATATCTTAGTAAAGAAAGAAAGGAACAACCAGAGATAAGGAAATAATGGTTCATGCCACTAAACAAGATATTGAATTTTAAGAACATTTGTCTGTAAAAGTTTGACAAGATCTCACTTGCCCAGACCTTGATGCTCCTCAGACCTTCTTCAGAAAGGTTTCCTTTGTCTAAATGGAGAAATATGTGTCCAAAATTGCCTGAAATAGATCATTATTTTTGAAGCATCAATTTGAAGCATGTTTTAAGGCCTGGTACTTAGAGAAGGACGTTTAGGTCTTTCAGGCAAAACAAGAGCCTTGAAACCATCTCAAATCTGCCTGAGGACGTGTGTGTGCAATGGATCCAAACCCACTCCCTGTGCAGCACCCTGTACAGCTCTGTATTCACGTCACCTTCTACAGATGAGTTCAGAGTGTTTCACACCTAGAAAAACCACAGTTTTGGGTTGGCCTTTGCAATCCATTACATAACCAACACACAGGCTGAGAAGGAGGGGATGAAAACGCTCAAGGCTCTGCAGCCCTGCCTTTGGGGTGTCAGATAGACAGTTGTGTTACAGGCAGCAGCTGAACCGACAGACTCAAAAAGCTTCTAATTACTGGGAAGAAAAATTCAACAAGACAAAGAATTTCATTTCAGGGCTTTCTCAAAAGAGCTTTAAAAATCTCTTGCTGAGCTAGGAGGGGTTATTTTTAAGATTTTCTGGCAATCTCCAGCTCTCCCTGCTAAGTTTGAGAGTTGAGAAAGTCCCAGAACTTGCACGCATTCCATCCTGCTTGGACACAAGGTTTGGTATTGCCTATTGTGATTGGAAAAGGAGGAGGATATGTTCTTGAGCCTTCTCTTCACAGTGAACCATGGTACTGAGAGGGCTGATTGCACACCCCAACAGCAGCAGCACAGCTTGGCCATTCCTCATGGGAAACAGCCCTGGCCTTGGAAATGCCTTTCACTGCCCCAGGAGAGGCACCACAGAGCTGAGCATCACCTCACACCGAGAAAGTGCCCCGACACAGGGAATATGCAGCCAGAACCGCACAACAAGGGCATTTGGGAGCCAAAGCCCTTTCTCCTCCCTCAATAAGTAACAGTTTCTCTGAAATGTAGGGTTTTCTTTATTTCAGATTACTGTCAAGTCTCTGCATCTTTTTCTGTTCATACCTTCATCGTGCAGCTTTTCTCTCCTAGCAGAGTCATGACCACAAAGTGTTAAAATCAACAAAGACCATTGGCAATTCATCTTTTCACCTGGTATTAAATACTCATTTTATAGAAAGCAAATACATCTTTCTAAAAAAAAAAACAAAAAAAAAAAAAAAAAAAAACAGAAAGAACAGGACCTACATTGATTTTAGAGACCATAATTTAAACCTGATCCTGGAAAGTAATGTCAAAATGATAAAAATGTTCTTGTTTGTAATGTGTTAATGTTTGATGATGATGTTATTGAGCACAGAAACTAAACCCCTATCAGAAGTGGTTTTGAAGAAGATACCTGAACTTAGGAAGGATTTTCAAAGGTATTTTTCTTGCTAAGAAATAGTCAGCCCCTTGTATAGGCCTCTCTCTAAGTAACTTCAAACCACACTAAGGTTTTCACCCTCTGTGTTGTGATTTCAGACCTGCTGTTTATCTATTTTAAAGATCCCTGCAGTGGAAAAGGAAATATAATTAATGAGGGGATTAGGCTGTGCTGTATACACACACAAGTTTATCTATCCATAGACATAGACACATTTTAACTTTAAGATGTGGTTTAAACTTAAAGGACTGATTGCAAAATATTGGCAAGGACCATTTTATTTAACAAAATATCCAGTGGTTTGCCTAACATCCAATTCCACAATGACCTCACTGACGTTATCATTTTCTAAAAGGCCAACAGAGGGAGGTTTTTTAGGGTAAAAAGAAGAGCTAAACCTCAGAATAGGGATGATCCAATGTTGTGCAAAAGAAAAAGTCACTCCAGGCAATGCATAACCTTCCCTGACCCAGTTACTTCCTCTCCTCTCCAGTTTCAATCCCCATTTACCAAATCCAACATTCTCCCAAACGCACAAGATGCCCATTTCTATTCCACGGTACCCAAAACAATTTGATTTTCTTCTAAGGTATTGTAGGGTTGACAATGGTCTGGTGTATAACAGAAAGATCTATATCATTCTCCCAAAATATGCCAGTGCCTATTCAAGCCAAGTAAGAACAAAAAAAAAAATCCTGCTTTAAGGATAGAAACTTTCTAATAAATCCAGTGCAGAATGCTACAGACAGCATTTTAGAGCACACTGACACAGTACTAGCTACAGAATTATGGACAACCCTAGGCCCCTGCCAGGTTGGAGTTTAATACCAGAAATAGAATAAATTGATTCAAGAAGTCATCTTGAACACCACTGTTCGGCCTGAGTGCAGTTCAGTCTCTGATGATTAAATGTTACTTCTTTATAAGCTTCATTCTGGCCAAAACTATCTTACATTAATATTTTCACAAACTACATCCCAAAATAAACATTATATATATGATACAAATACCAAAGTCATTTCAGTTCACTTATTGTGGTCGTGACCACTTTGGCAAGATTATGGTGAGGGAGGAGAAATTCAATAAATCAGATATTTTCATGATTTAGCATTTGCAAAGGTCAGAAACCAGCACACAATATCTCTCTACTCTGAATTACACATCAGTTAATAGAAAGTGCAAAATTTTCCAAGAATCCAGCCAAAAACTGGCATCTGAAAGAGGAACTTCATCAATGTGTTCTGTTCTTTGTGCTCCTCCCTCTGACCATTAAGTCCTGAAGAAATAAAATACAATAATGGACACAAGGACTAGTTCTTAAATTAAGGAACTGACAGCAGGGGAAGGATGAATGGCAAGAAACTTCTTCCTTTAATCATGTTGTGTTTTCATTAGCCAACATTGCACCAGAAGATAAACTAAGGAAATTTGGTAACAGAGGGGGAAGATGAGCTTTGGGCTTCAGATAAGCTTGGAGCATTTGCAAAATTGAAGTATCTCTGGGATTTTTGCCTTAGCCAGTATTTAAGAAAAGCTGTGGATTCTGCAAATTCACAGCCAAATTTCAAAGCCAGAAAGCACATCTACCAAGTTGGGGCAATGTGCACTCGGTGTGATTTTCTTCTGAGACAGTAAGTCTACTCAGTCTTTTATTTACCTGTACTGTTTGTTCCTCATTACACTATTTTATTTTGTTCTGATCTATTCCAGCATGGCTGGCTTTTCACAGGCACACAAAATGCTCATCACATAAGGAATATGTGGGAATATGATGGGAAAAGAAGGCCAACATTTTGGATTGTGTTCTCTGATTTGTTATCAAACCTCCTTTCTCTGGGGATACACAACATGCCCTCATCCAAACATCATCCCTCTTCCAATTCATTGATTTATCAACATCTCACCTGATGGAACAGAGTACAGCTCACACAGAGCTGGGTGTCTCCCCATAGCAAGAAAACACCCATTTCACAATGTTTTCTCCAGTGATGCTCTGGGGATGTTCCTTAGGCTGATGCAGTTGGGAGAAGCCACTTTCTGCAAGAACTCTGCAGCCCAAGGCCAACAGCAGCTTTGCAGCACTTAGCAAGGCAACCTGACATGTGAGATTGATAAGGAAGGAGCAAGCCAACAGCCAGGAACTGGCAGGGCTGCCCCAATACCTGCCCCTCCTGCATCTATCATAGCATTAAACCCATCAAATGCTCCTGGTAGAAAAGCAAACAAGACCAGCATAAGACCAAGATACATAAAAAGGCCCAAAGCAACATTAAATCATCCGAAGATGCTCCCATTAAAGAGAATTATTGTCCCCATTAGGAATCAAAGCTATTTAGAATCATTGGGTCTTCAGCCAGTTCCCTGCTTTTTGATTAAGCAGATTTTTCCATGTGGGTTTCTTGTGATTAAACATCTTATCTTGCAAATCCTTGCTCATATCTACCATCTCACCTCAAGTGAGCAGTCCTAATGGATAAGGAGTGTTGGCTAATTAATCTGATCTGCATTTGCCTAATTCTGCTGATTTCAGCTTGATTTGCTGAAAGGCAAGAGGAGATCAAGCCAAGGGACCTTCTCGCAGAGTTTGCAAGAGAAGAGTTACAGCTGTGCCTGCACCCAGACACAAACAGGAGCACATTAAGAACTGTCCAGACTCCAAATCACCAGAGCTCCAGTCAGCTCCAGTCTGGAAGGCACAGAGCCATGTTAGCATAAGACTGTGAAGATGCTGATAAATCCACCTTGAGAGACAAAATTTTTTACTTCACACCCTAATGTGTCTAAACAGCTTCCTGAGCAAAGCTGGCTCGTGCCCCAGTGGCTGGGAGCTAACCTGTGACAGCACCAGGCTCTGTAGACATTCTGTGACAACATCCTATATTGACAGCATTCAGTGGATCCCTCATAACAAAATGTGTATTCTGCTGGTCTCTAATTGACTGGCCTGCTGACAGCCTGAAACTGCCCAGAGAGTAAGAAATGGAATGGGACAAATTGCTTTAAGGGTAATTATATTAATAAAATGTAATGCAGCGATGTCTATCATCTAGAAATTCTGTAAGTGTCAGGCAGAGAAGCAAGTGAGAATCTCAAATTCCACAACTCAAACCAGAAATTAAGGACTTGCTCTTTTTTTTAAACCAGACTTGCATTTGCCATGATTTCCATAATTTATAACCCTGGAAATTACCCTTGACATCCATAGACTCTCATGTTCCAAGTTTCCTAATATATTCTTTCCATAGATTTCTGCCCTACCCTTTCTGTGGTCCAGGCAGG
The DNA here is from genome assembly GCF_000277835.1 of Geospiza fortis. NCBI lineage: Eukaryota > Metazoa > Chordata > Aves > Passeriformes > Thraupidae > Geospiza > Geospiza fortis. The sequence goes on from NW_005054343.1 coordinate 5,344,917, forward strand.
ATTTCTGAAGGCTCTGTGCTGATACCAGCAGTTTGATGAAGTACAGTGAATTATTTCTGCTGTCTCTGAGGAATACACCCATCACTGCTCGCCTGGGTGTGTTTGCATGCATGTGGTGTTCAGCATGGTTGCACTGATCCTCCCACTTGGTCCCAGTGGAAAAAAACTCTGATTATCCCAAGGCAATCCTGAAAAATGGGTGAGAGGATGGATACCAAGCCCATACATTGTCTCACTCCCTGGTCCCTCTTTCAGGCACCCAAGTCCTGCATGAGTGAGCACAAAATATTAACCTTTTATGGTCAGCTATGGGATGAAGTGAGTCTTGTCTTGCTTCATTTTTGTTTGACAGTGCTATAAACAGATGAAATTAAAGCAGTGCCCCAGCCAAACCTTTTCTGGTGAATTTCTGTTGGAATTATTGCAGAGGGAGGGAGGCTGGGGCACAGCTGCAGGGCTGAAGTGCACAAGTCAAACCCTGATGGCTGAAGCTGACTTGAAGAAGTTATTTGATCTGTCACAGGTAATTAGGCAGTGACACCCAGAAGAGCATCAGGGTACCCAGTGACACAGAGGGCAAGAACAACTTGATCAGGCTACACCTGCAAATATGGGTCAGGACCCTGAACTCACCTAAAAGCAGAGTCTAACCCACCCTCACTGCATTTCCACTCAGAGATGTCCAACTGAGACACACTAGAGGGACACCAGAAGCTGGGAGGTGGCATCTGCTCAGCCATGCCCAGCCCTGCACAGTCCTTCCCCACCCTGGTCACACACACCTTGCTCTGAGATCCAAGCATATGGCTGCTAAAAGCTTTTCCTTCTGTTCATTTCTTCCTCCTTCAGCGTTGCTCCTATCGATTTTTCTTACTCTAACTCCTCAGATCTAAAAGCAGAGCACTGAACTCACAGCACTGCTTTCTGACTCTTTTCATAAACAGGGCTAACACTACTACAGATCAATCACTGTGGAAGTCATTTTTCCTTGCTTCTTTTTTTTTTTTTTAAACTGAAAGCCAAAGAATTTGGACTTTGAGAGGTTTGGTTAGGAGGCATATTATATGATTTAAATGTAATGTGTTGTCCAAAAGCAAAGATTTGACACATGGGAGAGGGAAGGGACAAAAATAACACATCTCTCTGGACAGTTGAAGTTAATAAGAGAATAAGTTAATAAGGTCACATGAAGCATGTGGAGTTACAGTGCTGCAATATTGGAGCAAACAAGAAAATCAAGCACTACAGAAAAGGAAAGAAAATTGCAGCTCTTATAACAACAGAAATGCATGCAATTTGCAGCACAGATAATATGTATGCATATGTAGAGCTTATTAAAAACTACAAATATTTTCTTCTTTTGACTTCTGCTATTGCTCAAAGAATAGAATAGCTCTATCTCCTTTTGTCAATAAATCACATTAAGGTCACTCTGAGGAGCAGCAAAATATAGACTTCTTGTATGCAAAAATCAAACAATGTTTGGGGCACAAATGTGGCACAAGTGCCATCCAAAATATGCTTGAAAGAGAGAAAATGAAGTACCAGTGCTTTAGATTTCACAATTTATTTACAGAGTGGAAGTCATTGAAATATACTTCTCCCTAAACTATCTGTTCCCAGGCTTTAAACATTCAATAACTTCTCAGCCAGGGAATGTGTGCTCTTTTTTTTCCCCTCTATTTTCTCTATGCCTTATCATGTGCTAAATATATTATTGCAACACATTAGTTACTTTGGTCCACAGCTCTGAAACAAAGCTCTAAGAATCTCACAGATAAATCACTGATCAGAATAAACTGATTGTCTGTTCTGGATTCTCTTCTGTAGGATTAAAAACAAACCCCAAAAGATAAGTTCTGAAAACAAACCCAAGTCTGTTACATCTCAAAAGGCCATGGGTTTTCACCTTCAGTCTGTGCATTTTGGATTTTTTTCCAAGTCTTCTGTACAAATGCTAAAAGCTGCATTTTTCTCAAGTTGTGGGACAACTGCCCCATGAACAGAATATACTTTTAAGATTGCAAGCTTGTGTTTCGATTGAAGTTTTGATGGACTGTGTATATCTTCTCTCAAACCAATATTTAATAACTTGCTTTTGTGACCTACTGAAGCAAGACATCTGCAGCACTCTGCACTTTTGTTTCCAATAGACTCATATTTAGCCTGGTACTGTTGACAGATAGGAGAGAACATCTTGGAACAGAAAAACCATGAATTATTCCAGATCTTCAACTACCACAAACACCTTCTTTTGACATCCTCATTCTCAACACCATCTTCTTTTTTTTTTTTTTTTTTAATAGTCAATGGATGCCAGATTGGGGTTATGGACTTAATTAATTTTATGTCTGTGACATGCTCACTGTATAATTATACCAAGCTGCGCACTATTAGATAATTATTTTTGGTCCTCAAAAGAGGAATTCAATTTGTTTAAAATTATTTTAGCTCCTTCAGAAAGAATGATATTATTTCCCTTCAAAAAGCCATCAAACTAAGTGATAAAGCAACCCCATTCTGGTAATAAAAGACTATGGCACTGAAGTGGTTACAAACCATTTTGTTCAACCAGACTATTTACAAGTAGCAACAGGGTATCTGTTTCCTGTCATCTCCATCATATATCTTGAGGCAGAGAGATTGGAGCCCAATTACAGCCTGATATCTAATCAATACACACCTTATTCCTAGAGCAGGAAGTAAAGGAGGAGGCCCCTGGGAGCCAGAGTTCAAATTACTCCACTGTCGATTCCAGATAGCAGCTAATGATAGGATATATTTCTGGAGAGGGGGGTGGGTGGGAAGGGCAGCGTGGTTTAATGGGATTGTTAATACAAGGAACATATATGTATTTTAATTTAGACATCTGCTGCTGAATTCCAAAAACCCTACGCGAGTCAGAAAAAAAAAATGACCCAATTTGCTATTCCCTCCGATAGCTTTTGGGAGTTAACTTTGCTAAAATAAAGCATGCAAATGATAAGCTCAGTCCAAAAAACCCTTAAATGAGATTTGTAAGATACATTTGGTTAGATTCCTGCCCCTGTTCCCCTTTTTAGTTGCTTTTTCATGAAGGAGGACTTACTTTCATATTGGTACAGACTTTATGGAGCTCCAGAGATTTTCAAGCAAGCCAGTGAGCATTTCCCTTTCCCAGCTAACCAGTTAAAATCACTCAGTTGTGTGCATGGACACACCAAGCCAAATCTTGCACTTAACTGAAGGCAGCTGTCTCTTGACTCTGGGTCAGTTACTCACTCTTTGGGAACATCTTAAAAAGATACATCTTGGGACTATCTGTCCCTGAGTGTCTACTTCTAATTTTGTCAATCGGCCAAAAAATAGCCCCATTCCCCTAGTTACCTATTGCTTTGTATTCCTACCAATTGTTCAAAAAGTTGCCTTATGTATAGCAGCCCTTATGAAAATGGTGGGAGTTTCCAGGAGTTACCCTAACTCAGAAATGTAAAATATGAAGAGCAAATAGGCTGACTAATCAAACAAAGTCACATGCTACACTCAGTACTCCAAGAAAGAGAATGAAGCATGGGGGCATAATAAATCTTGTTAGTACTGAGCTTTCAAAACTGTCTGGACGGCTGCCTGGTGACATGGATTCCTTCTCGGTTTAATACAGGTTGGATTAGCCAGGAATTCATTGTCTTTTTCTAGAGAGCCAGACTACAGACCTACAAAATTCACAGTAAACAAAAGCAGGCAACAAAAACTGCATCCATGGGTTTGTGGTTGGAAGCACTGCTGTTGGCTCCGAGGCTCCCAGCTTCAGCACCCTGAGCAAGGCAGGTAAATCCTCACAAGGAGCAGCTCAACAAAGACCTTCACATTTCTAACTTAACCTTCTACATCCCTGAATGTGGTCTTGGATCATGATATGCTTCAATTCCTCCTCTGACACACTTGGGTGAGTAATCCTTCCTCTCTCCTCTCTTAACTGTTCGTCCATCTTAACTACTTATGATACAAATTCTTCCAGCCTGTGACCACTGCAATACATTTGTACAATACTTAGCACATTTTCAGCTTGGGATTTCTTAGTCTGACTCAATAGTGGTATTGCTAGTACAGAGTTTCACAAAAATGGGGCCCCAAGATTGAATGATACTTCTAAGTGCTGCTGTACTACAAATAAATAACTATATAATATACATAAATCTTGCATTTTTAATGTCAAAGTCCCATGAGACAGAAAAAAAGATTTTAAACGAGACAAGAACTTTCTAATTATACTGCATGTTGATGATGTTGGAATAGGTACAAAAACCATTAAAGACTTTTCCTCTTTTTTTTTGCCTCTTAAATAGGAAAAATCTTTTCATCAAACACAGATTGAAGCCAGTGATAATGTAACTCTGGCTTACTAAATAATAACAGTGCAGGGCTTTCTAAATAGCCTACTTCAAATAATGACTTATATTATCCTAAATTCAAAAGCAAACAACTGGGGAGAAGGAAATCTCTGAACGAAGAGCAACATTAAATTCCAGAGGGTGAATGTGTGATGCTAAAGGTGTGGTCTTAATGGAATTTGACCTATATCCATAATTTTGCTGTCACTCAGCGCCAACTCTCACAGAACAAAGACCTCAGAGGAGCAAGGTGTGAACAGGGCAGGGAGCAGAGCCTCCTGCAGGGAGCACAGGGATGGATGACCCTGTTGCCACAAGCCTGGACACCTGGAACAGCCTTTGGGAAGAGGTGAAGGTGCTGGGTGGTGGCTCCATCTCTCAGTGTGGCTTGGCCTTTCCCAGCTGGGGCAATCAGGTCCTCCAGCATCCTTGCAGCAGCAACCCTGCAGGCTCAGGCACTCATCCCAAGCCTCTAGGAGTTCAGGGCATGGAAACAAAGAGATGGTGGCTACTGAAGCTAGGTCCAGAGCCCTTGGGGGAGAAAGCAAGATTATGCTAGTGAGCTGCTCTTATCCCAGCTGAACTGTTGGATGAACTTCCAAAAATATCCTTGAATTGGCATTCTGCGTACAGCTGTGTTTATGAAAGGCAATATCATGTATGTAAATAAATTCAGATGCTGCTTGAGTTATTTTAAAACAATCAGTAGAACACTAATCATTTTATAGGCACAATCTTACCCCAAGAAAGTGACAACTTGGTGTGTATACATATACTAGAAGTTAAAGTTACTGTTACATCCCCACATAGACATTAAACAAGATGTAGATTTGTCTTAGAGCCGCATGAAAATCTGCTTTTGTTTTCTGTGCAGTCTGCCTGCTGATACAAGCTTTAAATACAGGAACCTAAACATCCCTTAGCCAGAGCTCGTTATGGGCAGCATGAGATGTACCTTGACAGATGTGGAATCCTTTGCATGAGATTCCTGCCATGCCATCAGCTAAGGGGATGAGCAGCAGCAGTACCCCAGTCCCCAGCAGCACCCCAGGGAGCCCAGGGCATGTCCACAGGATGCCTGAGCCCTGCTCTCCTGGGCACGGTGGGTATGTGGAACCCAGACAAGAGCCAGCCCCGCTGCTGGGCCCTGGCCAGCAGACACGTGTATCACAGAGCTCCCTGTGTTTAAATCCATTAATTATCTCCCAGTGTAAACAGTGGGAGAGCACTGTGGTTGCCTGCTCACAGGGAGATAATGCAGTTTAACCACTGTCTGCTCTGACTCCATGGCCGAGCAGGCACAGGGAATTTTGCAGAAATACCTGAGTGGGACAGGGAGACAACAAACACAAATTTCCTGGATTTGGGTCCTATCGGCCCAGAGCAGCTGGAGATGATCCCTCTCCTCTGCTGGACTAAGTTAAACCATGGATATCCCCTGGGCTGAGTCAATGGTGATGCTCCCTCTGCCTTCAGGGGAGCAAGGACATCACCTCAGGAGGGCCTGACCTTTGCACTTGTTTTCCTAGCACAGGCCACTAAACCAAAACTGTTATCTTGTTCCTAGCAGCCCCACAGTAATCCCATTGCATCCTCTGCCTAACAGTTGAGAAAGCCCTGAACAGACTGAAATACCTGAACAGGGTAGTGAAAATATATAACAGAATACCCAGCTACTTCTTTAGGACACAATATACAACACCAGAGTTCTGTAACTCAGGTGGCTGTTTCATTTAAACACTGCATACTATCCCATTTATTCCTTTATGATTGGAGAACAATCTGGGACTGAGAGGGCAAAATCTGCCATAGTTTGTTATGTACTATGATATCATCTTTGTGCCAGTGTTAGCTGCCAGAGATCACATGTCCAGAAATATGAACTCTGCCATAAATGTTAGCTCTGGTTTCATTTACATTTTCTTCTTTGAGTCCTGCACAGCAAGGTACTCACTGGTTGCACCATGAGAGCTAGAGAGAACACAGCCCATGCAACAAGGGTGCATCAGTGGGAGATGGAAAAAGAGCTGAAACTTGCATGGTGAAAAAACTGGAGTCTATCTTGAATTTCATGTGTCAGCAATGCAGCATCTCTTCAGAAACAAAACAAAAGCTGGTGGCTAACCAGTGTCACTACCATTAACCTCATCCTCATCTCCAGGGTCCAAAGTAAGAACTTAAAATAAGGCTTTTTATAGCACAAAGTTCCCCTGTAGAAGACTACAAAACCACAGGATTACAAAACGCCGATGGTTATTGCAAACTTCCCTCACAAATGCTAATGAATTGTTTTCTTTTTTCACTCCAATCCTGTTGTTTCAAATGAAAACACATCACTGCTTTGTTGCTGAGCACTTTCTCCCACAGTGCCCTGCATAAAGACTTGCTTGTGCACACTCTGGAATGCGCTTATTCCAAGATGTTTAATTGTCATTTCTTCCACCTTACATCAGAAGCCCGTCACATGCATTAATTAAGTCCATAAAAATATGCTTGAAAACCCTACCATTTAAATATGAAAGAGAGAGAGAGAAATGAGCACTGCAATTTCCAAGAATGACTAATGTCTTGCTGGAGTTAATTCTCTGGATTGAAGGCCTAATTGCCAACGTGGCCAAGGTAAGGCACACAGTGAGATCTCAGGCTGCTCACCAGTCAGCACCACCTTGCTAACCCTGAAATGACAACTTTTCACTGATATTTCCAAATAGGAGTTTGATTTGAATGAAAAGTTTACTTGAAGAACAAACAACAAGCTGACATTTACTGAATACACACACAAAGAGAGGAAGGGGAAACCAGGTCCGGCCAGTGGATCAGAGACCAAGAGCCATTCTGTGAGATTGCAGGGGCTCAGCAAGCACTGACACATCAGCAGCTCTGCCTCCAGCAGCATCAGCTCCAGATGCCTCAGAGTAACACATAAGAAACCTGTAGTGGATTAATTTTGACTCCCTAAAGCAGCCATAAATTTAAATAAGACCCTTTCCTGGCCAGAAACCACAGGCTGGGTTGCCCTTTCACAACAATATAAATGAGGAGTAACTTCATTTATAGCAGTGGCATTGCAGCAAGGATTTATTCTGAGTGGGGAGGCACAGCAGGGAAGATGCACTGGGCTTAGAACAGTCCAACTCAGGAAACAAATGTTTAAAAACAGCTTTGGTCCTGCAGTAGCACTGACATTTCTGTGAAAGTGAACAGTACTTTGTCTTGCCCCAGAGAGGAGAGTTGGTGGCCAGGGCTTCCTAAGGGCATTTATCCCTTTCACAGTCACAGCCCACTGACATTCAGCATTATTTTCTGTTTTCACTCCCAAAGAAAATAAGAAAATTACATTGCAACCTCTAATATTTGGGGTATTATGTACATTTAGCCATATTAGAATATTAAGACACATTTACAACACAAGAAACACTCATTTTTAGACTGAAAAATAAACTGAGCACCATCTCTTTGATATCACAGAGGCAAAAGTGTAACTTGCAGAACTGAAGAGTAAAATCAAATAAAATTTGAATTTAAAACTTTTCCATTTTGATGTGTTGACACGGTCTTTTAGACTTGAGAGAATTCAACTGCTTGACTTATATAGCCCTGAAAAATAAGACATTATTCAAATACTAACTTAACTTTTCTAGTATTAATAGTTTTACTTTCACTGGGAGAAAATTCTGCTGTTTGCTCAAAGAGACTTGTGACCTGAGATCTATGCAAAATGTACCTGGGGAAAATATACAAACAAACAACTTTCTGAAAAATAAATGTGGCTTATATAAGTACATCAACTGGTATTGAACAATTTTTATTATTTTAATATTGTACTGTTAGTAATACAATCAACAGCATTTGCTTTCACATAATTCTCATATCTGGAGTTAAACAAATACAGGTCTTTCTTAAGTACATGCAGAAGTATATTCAAATAAGACATCTTCCAGGTATTTTGATGATCTACATCCTAAAAATTCATAGCAACATTCATGGAAGGATGTCAGAGTGGTCTAACACAAAAAACTGAAACCAGTAACACATCAGATAAACAGGAAGCATTATAATAATCTAGAAACCAGACACAGAGTGTTTAAATATATAGTTTAAAATAAATGCACACAATCCAGCTCTGTCTTCTCTCCCTGTTCACCACTATGATATTGGTAGTTTCTTAATTCTCACCAAGTTATCATCCTCCAGCTGAATGCACAGACAGCTGAACCTGACATCAGCACATACTTTGGGGTTTTATTTCAATAACCAAAAATTTTAATACTCACATCAGTCAAAGTGAGTTCAGTCAGGCAATTAATGTATAATTAGACTTAGATAATAATGTTTTTAGTAGAAGTCACAGGTAATTGCTACAGAGAAGTACACCCACTCTAACCTATCTGGAACCAGATGTGGCCCAAACCCAGAAACAAGCACCCAGAGCCCTCTCGCTGTGAAAAATTCCTTTTTGGAATCCTTTTGGATCTGAATCTTGCTCTCCCCCTCTGCAGCCTTGCTCTACCCAAGCAGCTGAGGTTCCAGCAGCCACCCAACAGAACGTGTCTGTTTGCACAAGAGGTTTGGTAGCTCCAGAACTGGCATCCAGGAGACTGCAGAGTTTCTAGAATGTGCACACAGACCTTAGAGCACTATGCCACATGACACACAAAGATGCTGGAGGGGCTGCCTGTGCTCAATTAGAGTATGTAGTTGTCTGCCAAATAACTACCTTTATTTTGTTTGTTTGTTTTAAAGAAGAAGGCTTGAAGAGGGCAATATAAATAGGATGGAAGAAGCAACGGTGATGTTGCAAGGATTTTAGATATTCATATATCCCTTCAAAATCATCAGAACTTGTAGCAACGCCAAAAAAGCCTCCTGTGATAAAGGAGGGCCTCTCTGATCATTCCCATCTAGGTGATGAAGGTGTTTGGGGTCCATTCCTGAAACAATCCATCAGTATCAAAGCAGATCTCACAAGCAGTGTCTGACTCCAGTGCTGCAGGGTCCTCACCTGGAGGGGCAGACCCTGGGCACACACTCAGAGCTTATCTGGCCCATGATCATCCTGGATCAGAGCCTTGCACCACAGGAAGATTGGACCAAGTCTGAACTAAAGCCAAAATCCAGGGAATTTGCTCAAATCTCCATTGCCACTGCAGTGACCAGCAGATAGTCTAGGAGGACTGAGGAGCAAGACATCCATGTTTTGCTATAAAGCAGTTGCAAAATAAATACTCTTTCCATAGTGGTCCATAACAGCCTGATTTTACTGTACTTTGGCCAATAAGGCCCTCTCAATTCAACCAAGAATTAGACATTAGAGAGGAGCAATAATAGCTGGTAAGGAAATATTATCAACTTCATTTCATTTTCAGATAGTTATTTCCTATTCTGCTATCAGGTTTTATTCTGCTTGTGGAGTACATATTATACATATTTTTACTGAAACCATTGCAAAATTACCCACAGGCAGAGAGTATAAATTAACAGGCTACTTAATTGAGTTCTTTTCAAGATTCTTAGCATCCGCTGCAGCTGAGTGAAATAGAGAGGAATGTAAAGTTTGCCACTTTATAACTGTGAGGCCATTTATTCTCTCAGCTGGCTCAGTGCAGTAGTTAATTCTTGGCCATTTTAGATGAGTAAACATCAATGCATTAGCTTGGTTACAGAACCACTGTACTCCAAACCAATGGCAGTTGCAAGAAAGGGAAGAATTATTCCTCCTTTACTGCTTCAGAAGTCACAAACCTAAAATATAAAGGGTGGCCAAATCCTTGATCTCAGCAGACATTAGAGACCTAAAAACTTCTGAGGATCCAAGCTTTTGTTCTTACCCTTTCATTTATATGCACAACGCAGGGGGGGAAAGGGTCATTAATTTGCCTGACCCTTCCAAACTCCCAAAGAAACACAAACACCTTTGTTTCAATTGTACTTTTCCAGAATCACTTTGAAAGATCCATTTCCCAGCCGTAGTCAGACTGCCAGGCATTTTAGAACACAAAATCTTTCCCAGTTTGATTTTTACTTTAACATCAGTTAATTTCTATTTGTACTTCCTCCCCAATTTCACCGATGCCCTTTTTGTACACGTATATTTGTCCATTACAATCTACAGAACAATCACCCTAATTGATCTGGTGTTAACCTCTAACAGCTTAAGATCCAGACTGTTTTTATCAATTGCTGGGTCCCAGTTGCAGCATTAATTCCCTATAGTGCTCACATCTGTCACCATTGCACCCAGACCTTTTACAGGAGGCACCTCTCTAAATAAATGCCACTGTAAACCCTCCTCACCCAAGGAGTGGAGGCTGCTGAAAAGCCCCCACTGTAACAGTTTGTTTGTGCCTCGTGTTGTATATAATGATAAATTTCATACAGGTGTCACATTTTTTAGCGGGAGGTGAGGATTGATGGGGAGCAGCAGAATGATCCATCATCAGAGGCAGGTGGCACAGTATTGGAATTTCAGAAATCTGTTCCCAATCACATCCACTGCTGGATGACTCAGTAACGACCCTATTTGTGATGCGTTACTGAAAATCAATGTGCCGCATTCAAGGTCAATGTACTGTTAGAAAACTCCTTAAGCACTGATGGATGGATTGTGTTCATTCAGAATAAATGTGAGAAGAAAGTGACAGCTGAGCATCCCAAGAGTTGTGCCAACTTTAAGAGAACAGCTTCCTCCCGGAGAGAGAAACATGATTCCCTCAGGGATTACATCATTCCTTATTTCCTTTGTTCTTTCCCTTTTGAGCATTTAGGTAATTGTTTAATGTATCTATCTTCGTGCAATTAGGAGACTTCAAAGTGTAAATACAAATACTGATGAACAACCATCTTTATGGACTTCCCTCTATGAACAATATTCATCTTTATGAAAGACTATCAAAGTTTGTAAGTATTAAGTAGACAAGAAAGGAAGGCATCAGAAGAAGAAACTAAACCCACACACAGGTATAGAAAAAAAAGCCTTTCTGCAAGGAGCTCTAAAGATAAAATCCCAAGTCAAAACGTGGTCTTGATTTTTCTGTTATTATAGTACTGAACAAGATACTTAGTGTCTTTACATATCTTTACATATTTTTCAACTCTCTAAGTGGTTTTGCATAACTTTAAATGTTTTAAATTAGCTGGGAACTTGCCATGCATGGTAAAACAGATTTTCACTTATAAAAGATCCTTGCTTATAAATAAAGCTATCTCACTTTTTCTTTTAGCAATGGAGAGGGATATCTTATTCAACTTGTTTGCTAAATATGAATTAATGGCACTTCAGAGACTCCTTCCAGAGGGATTCAGAAATTATACTACTTTCCTTCCCTGAGAAATAATGACATTGTCTTTTAGTTGATGGGGGGAAAAAAAGTAATCATCAGCTTCCAAAAGAAAAACAGGATTGATAGCTCAAACAGGGAGGGGGAAAAGTGTAATTTACCATGTGGTTCACCAGCAGCTAAATCTGTTCACTTGACACAATAAATGATGTCAGGCTTCCTCACCCACTGTGTCAACAAAATGGGTGTTGTCAAAAACATTAAGACATCTTATTGACAAACTCTCAAGTCATTATACTCTTTGAAGTGGTTTTGTCTTCTGCCTAAAATTATTGCACCGACAGCATCGATTCATCTGATACATTGATAGTGCAGCAACAAGCTCCAGGGAGGATTCTGAGCACAGCCAAGGCAATCATCCAGACAAAGTTGTTTTTACTATTTTGGTAAGATTCTGAGAGGTGGTGGGTTATCAGAGACCAGCAGCTTGTTTCCAATACTCAAACAACTCTGTTTCCACAAGAAAACCTTTTGTTGATAGCATAAAGAAGCTATACAGAGCCCTGTTAAAAAACGGGTTGCTTCGCATCAGGAGCTATCAACTAGGGGTTAATTGCAAATACATCATCCTAAACAGGTTGCAGCACACTATTTCAGCCAGAATATATTGCTTATTCAAATACTTTAGGGAGTACAAAGCTTCCAATCCTCCTTTTCTTACTCAAATAGCTGTACTGACTCCCTCAGACCAAATGATAAAAGGAAAATCTGAGTGGTTTCTCTGAAACAGTTGTGTCTGTCAAAGAGGATTTGATCAAAAATATGTGAGATAACTTAATCACTGCAAATTAAGAAGCCTGAAGGAATTAAGGCTTGTCCAAGAGGTCAAAGGGTGAGCACATACAGAGTTCCTTGCACAGTCCAGGCTGCTGGGACAGAGTAAGGGGTGGTCAGGCAGGGCTGCCTGCGTGGCTGCTGCCCATCAGTAACTCCTGCAGGTCCTTTGAACCTTTAAGTTTAACCCATCACAGACCTAATCCTTCCTTTGCACCAACATCAGTCAGCACTAACTCCATGAAAGCCAGCACCATGACAGCAATTTAAAATCAAACTGGGAGAAAAATAAAATTTGTATGGGATTGGGTGTGTACTCACCCGAGGGCAGGGGGGAAAGAAAAAGACTAATTTATTTTTTTATTCTCTCTTCTCTCTTCTCTCTTCTGTGCACAAAGAAGTCTCCACAACCACAGGGCCCATACAGCAAACTCCAGCACTGTTTTCCCCTCCTGTCCTTCAGGGGTAAGTGTGGTAGGTTCAAGCCAGAGGATGTCCCATCCCTGCATCCTCAGTGACCATTTTCCTGCTGTTCTCCTCCTTGCTGGGTTTGGCAGCTCCCAAATCCACAGGCCAGTAACAGGGACTAATAACCAGGTCTCTTTATCCCACCACAGCCTCTCACACAGGCTACAATCCTGTTCCATTGAGCATTTGGCTGCTGTGCCTAATGCAAAGTACAGAGATGAAGATAGAAGCAAGCTGAGAGTGCCAGTTCTGTCCACTGTGGATTTGTGATTAGGTTTTGCCATTAAAATACAGTATATGAAATGCTAATTCAAGCCAAAATTATAGAGTCGGATAATATATGGAATTACCGTGCCAACAACCCACAATAAAAATACACAGTACAAATAAGTGAAAGAATCTGATGTCAAAAATATGGATAATGCAAGTAAATTGTATAAACATAATTAATAAAGGCTTGGAATGGAAATTTCCAGTGTGTACTTGCTGAGCTTAGATCCACTGAATATCCACAGACTCTTCTAAATTTAAGCTGAAATAGTAATGACCAGCTTCTTGTGTTTTGTTTAAATTGTATCTTTTATATCAGAAAGCATCTTGGAGTCTCCATTAAATTGTTTTAATTAAACTAGCCATTATGTTTTATGAGTTCCAACTTTACCACATTCAGACAAGGAATAAAGATGCACATAAACCCCAGACTCTGACATGAAGAAATCCATTCCTGCACGAGTATTCACAGCTGCTATCTCCTGCTGCCCCAGCTCTGCAGATAACAGCTACTGTTTTGCTGGACTTGTCATGCAGCCTGGAAGTCTGACAGGGTTTTTCTGTGATCCATTTGCAGCCTGTGCACAGCCTTTGCTAAGTATTTGTTTTGCTTTGCTCCAGACCCTGAGCTTGGGTGGCCTGGGTGAAGGATTTTCAAAATCTGCTCCTAAAAACAGGAGATTTCTTTTGCGTGAAGGACTTTTGTTTTAAAAGCACCATTGAAAATAGAGAAGGTGGTCAGACAATACCAACCTTTCCACAGCTTCTGACCTCCTGATTGACTTAGTGCTGCTCTTCCATAAAAATACAAAATATATCAATTGGCATTTCCATCTACCTCTCCATGTAGGCATGGATGAACTGAATGGAATATCTGCACATTGTACTGCAATATCTACATTTTCAGCGCAGAAATAAATGCATGTGTGCATTACTTACACAAACCAGGAAGTTGAAACCCTTCCTAGAGCTCAGGTTTTTTCTCCCTCTGGTTTTGTTTTATCCATTTAATGAAAGGAATGTCCTCCTACAATTTCTCATAGGATGGAAGCCCTGTGAGATTGAAGGAAGGGTATTTGTTCCATAGTGAGAGTCCCAGCCTAATCTGGGGGTTGCAAATTTGGTTTGTGACCACAGAATGAAAGGTGCTACACAAATTTCATGCCAAGAACACTGTCCTGCAGACTTATATCATGGTTTCTGATAAACTTTTAAAGAGATTGCAATCACACAAAATTCTATTGAAACATAATTTCCATCTCTAATCACAGTGCAAGTAATTAGTAAAGTCTCCTCAAGAATTTGATGAAACCACATGGCTAATTAGTCACATATACCACTCACAACGGCCACAGCCCAGTTGAAACCAGCTTCTGGAACATCTTTCCCAGCCCTGTTTCAGACTGAGCTGGGAAGTTCTGCCACTCTCTTGGTGCACAGCTCTGTTTGCTTTGGGGCTCCCTACAACCTGGCCTACCAGATGAAGGAGACACAAATGAGAAACAAGAGCTACTGGGAGTGGTGCAAACCTCCAAACCCTTCCTTCAGTAAGGCTCTGCCTGCAAGAGATGCCTTTCAAACAGGCACACAGGGAGAAACAAATAAATTCTTTGCAATTTTCATAATAAACAAAACCAGAGTGAATCACGCCAAAATAACAACTTCAGTAATATGACCTCTCTTCCTCTTTCAAAGAAAGCAAAATTATTTTGTACAAATTATAGACTGTTTCTGCTGGGAAATGAGAACCAGTATTCCAACTGATGCAAAATATTAGGCAAGAGATTTAAAAAGCTGCCACCCCATCTCCACACAGCAAGGGCACACACACATTTTGGTTCTGAATTAGAACTTCAGGCACTTCTGTAAAGTTGTTTAAATGCATTCCTACCTTAGCCTCACTACAAGTTTAAGTCAGTTATGAGGCATTTAGCAGGAAAACCAGCAGCTTGAGGCCTGGGCTGTAGTTTGGCTCCACTCTCCCAGGGTGAAGCAGCTCAGGTCTAACTCAGGTGCACAGCAGTGGTCCTTGGCAGCTGCACAAGCTGGAAGGCTGCTCATCATCAGGCAGAGGGGAAACACATAAATCCTCACTGGCTGCTTCAATGCACAGTCAGATATTTGATTGTCTTTGCAAAGTCAGACAAAATTTGCCTGACTTTGCATCGATATGGACAGGGCCACACAGACCTTTCCATTTCCTCCACCGATGCCACAGTCTGGCCTAAATTCAACCCCTGTGTTTCCAGAAGGAAAATATTCTCTCAATTTTCTTCTTCATCCCCTCAGATCACCGTGTCAGTACAGCTGTGTGATCATCATACTATCACACACACCCTGTGTTCACCCTGCTCATCTCCTTCCTATTTACTTAAGGACTATTAAAGCAAATAGAAATACTATCTTCCTTCCAAGCAAGCCCTACAGAAAATTCTCTGCTCTCTTTGTACAGATGATGCCAATGGAAAATCTTCCAGTGGTGTCAGTGAGTGTATTATCAGACCCTCTACAGCATGGCTTTTTGGGTAGTTTATGTCAGTACCCTAAATTAAATAATGATTAAAGTAAGTAACTCAAAAGTGGTTTGGATGTGCTTCCAAATGAGAGTCTTAACAGAAGGGATTCAAAAGGAATAAGAGATACATATGTTTTGATTATCTGAAGTGAGCCAGCTTACCCAAAAAGTCACTTAATTACACCAAAAGTGAAACATCTGGTTTAGATTATCCGTTAAAAAATAGTACTCTGAAAAGTAAACCACTCAGAGAGGAAGCATTAACATTATTTCTGACTTAGACACTGTCACAACAGAAAAGCAATACATTCTTTGATTATTGTTTCTGTATCTTCTGATGGTATACAAAGAGGAAAGTCAGCGAAGCAGGGAGAGCTGCTGCCTTCACTGGGAGTCAGGCAGAGGGGGGAGCTGGCCCTGCCCTGCTCCCAGCAGGATGAGGATGGCACTCACAGAAGGACTGCCATGCTGGGGGTGCTAACCCGTGTCCCTTGTGCATCCTTTGGAATCCATGTGGCTTCTGATGTCCTGCCACCTTTCAGGGTAGCTTCACATGGAAAAAGCGCCCCCCAAAAAAACCCCAACCTGGCAACATTCTCCATTTTGAATCAAGAACATTCCTAGCATTTTTGTTGTCTGCTATTATTTATTTTCAGTGCACTTTCCCCCTCCTCAAATTGCAGCTGAGGAAAGGCAAACCTTGCAAAAGTGATGCCAGCAATTTCCCTGCACATGCAGTAGGTACTCTCCAACCTGGAGATATCCAAATCTCTCCCTGGTACAGTAGCCTGGTATTTCTTAACAGTATCTCTAGCTGAAAAGTCACATTATAGCACTTTAGAACATTTAGAGCCTCAGGAAAACCTTTTATGTGAGCATTTTAAAGCTCAAAGCTCTAATCTAGGACTTGGTATATTTATCCAAGTCCTTAATTATTAATGTTACTCTATTGATTTGATACCTGAAACTCTAACAACAAAACCTGTGCAAACTAATTATGCCTGGCTTCCGAATTTACAGGGCTTCTTTGCTCCTCTTCTAAGTCTTCTTTTACTTAATCGATAAGGTCTGATTCATAAAACAGTACAGAGATGCCAGAACTGAGAAATAAAAGGCATATTAATTATCACATCAACTTTGCAACATCTATGTTGCTGAAGCACTTATCCACCTGAGGGATCCTAACGATATCCAAGCTCATCTTAGCTTATTATCCTAATGCAGGCAGCACAATCAATCCTAACAGTATTTTAATTAATTCAGAAATAGAATTATTTAAAAAAAATCTTTGGTTTCTCCATGCAAGGCTTTGTAACACCAGCTTCTTGAGGCAGTGCAGCTTTTCCAGCTTCCTGCAGGAAGAGTAAATTCACAAACCTCTCATCCCCCCCAGGCTCTTTCGTTCCTCCTGCTGTCCTTCTGCAGTACCAGCACCAGTGCTGGGCTCTGCTGGTTTGCAAAGGTAAGAGAGGCTCAGATAATCTTCATCTGCATTCAAAAACACTGAATCAATTCCCTAATACAGCTGATTTAGGGTCAGATTCTGTTGCCTTGCTTCGCTTTTGAGTAGCATCCTTAAGACAGGCGAGACAGTTTCTGGAGCAGTGTTCATGGACAGGGCTGGCAGGATTACCATAAGTAACTCAAAGTAAATTTTTAAAATACATCACCAAATCAGCAGTACACAGTTTTGAAAACACACAATACACAATGTTTGCTGTACTTATTCCTGCTCAGTTACTTGTTTTTTCTTCATTTTATGCAGGTATGTAACAATACAGAGGGGGAAAGATATTTAATTGTCAACAATATATTTGGTGTTCTACCACAGTCAGGATTATTAGTCCTTGACTACAGATCCCCAAACCACTTCAGAACTATACTTCAGAACCCTGTATCTCTAATACAAAAGTGAAATAAGAAATGTGGTCCTGACATATTTTTAATCTCCATATTTGAACATCTACTTCACTCATATTATTGTCATAGTCGCTGGGTATATAGACTTAAGAATTATTTTCTTCAAATCCTCTGATCTATCCAGTTCTTAAACAAATATGCTACAATCATCTTGAATCCTCTTGCTTTCTAAATGTCATTTCTGGTAGAAAAATATTTTAAATGTTAATCAGAAAAGGAACACACAGCTCAAAATATAGTTTTCTTCTTTCTTTTTTTTTTTTTGCTCACCAGAAGTAGACCAGCCTAAATTCATAAGTTCAGTGAGACCACTCCAGATTTACACCAAAACCAGTGGTGATCAGAATTTGGTCTAAATGTCTCCATTATGACCAATCTCCATTAGTTCCATCAAAAAGAAGTGCACATCACAGAGGGAGGTAATTTACAATTTTTATAACCATTATGGTTTGTAGTATACAACTAACCACATGGGCATTCTTTCAAAACAGCAAGATAAATCATGAGAAACTCAAAGATGTGTTTAATGTTTGATGACAAATGGATACTAACAAACACTTACTGCAATAAATTCCTGCTAAAAAAAGAGATTATGGGAAAATGTTTAACTAAGGTGATTAGGACCACTTATTTTAAAATTCTTTTCCATTGTTCTCTTAAGTGCATGGACCACCAAGTTTCATTTAATCCTTTCTAATTCTGGCCAAGATAATTATAGCAAATAATGGTGAATGAATCACATGCCTGTACAGGAGTATCACAGCCATTGTGGCACTTGGATGAATGCTGTGTCAGAGGATTAATGTGGTATAATACCACATTTGCTTTTGCAGCCTGTTATTTTAATCTTGTGAGCTGCCTTTCACCAAGGTGGGGAAATACAGTAAGGTTACTGTTGATCTCGGGCAGCAGAGAGGAGGCCCTGTGACATCCAAGTCCTTCAGTCCTATAGGGGACTCTTGGCAGCCTCTAAAAGTCTTGTTTTGTGCATTAATGGAAGGAGAGAGAGAATTTGCCTGTGCTAGGGGAAAGTTGGCAGGTGAAGGAACAGCACAAGAGATGCCATTGTGCCAACAAGTTACTTAGTTCTGAGTATTAGGCAATGTGCACCCAAGAATTCATGGGATCCTAAAACTGCAGAAACAGCAAATCACTGTCCTGTCACTGCCTGCAGATGGGGGAGCAGAGACCTGCCAATGGCACAGAGTGAGATGGACTGCGGTAGCCAAGCAGTCTGCAGAAGAAAGTGGGGGATGATCTTGTCTAGAGAGGAGCAGAACACAGTTTTTACTCTTTCCTCTTGCCTCAATAAGCTTTCTCCTCTATCCCAGCTAAGGGCTTTGCCATTGCACTGACAATGTATTCCTGACAGAGGCCACTCCTCAACTTTGTCATGGACCAGTCTGATCCTAATCAGTAGAGACTTTTGCTGGATGACAGGAGCGTTTGGAAGTGCTGGAATTGTCCATTCAGTCACTGTGCCTGTCAGATTCCACCTAGGAATGCGTGCTCCCCAACCTCTGCAGAAAGAAGAGCAGCATGGGGGTGTGAAAACTGTTCAGAAGCAAATACTGCTACCCCAAGCCACTGCCCAGACATAAAAGGAACTCAGAATGCACTGCAGATCAGAAAAATTCCATTAAATTCTACCTATTATATATTCTTAAACAAGATGGCAGAGTGCCAAAATACCTAAACAAAGCAGGTTGTTGGGGTTTTTTTTTTCACACAATTTCTATCCCACTGAGAAGCAATAAGGCCTGGAGATCTTATAAAGAAACCTGTTCTTGAAAAATTTATGGCCCAGATTTATAGGTCCAAGAAATGAGGATGGTTCAGATTAATTTCCTATAAGCATCTACTTTCAAGAGTTCTTCTCTGAAACAAACCCGAGCCAGATTTTTTTGTTTCCTAGTCAGCTGCCCTTTTACACTGGCTGAGTCATGTGAAGGGGATGGAAGATGGCCACAAGTGCATGCTTGGGAATTCCAGCAGCTATGGAGAAGTCTCCAACTGCTTCGAATCACTGGAATCTTTTCTTGGGCTTTGATTGCAAAGGAAAACCTTGGAGCACACCTGAAATCTCTGTTAAACCACTCTGTGGCTGGCACCCAGCACCTCACCTACTCCAACTTCTGTTGGGGTCACCACTGTGGAGATTCCAAATCCAAAAGCTCTATCCAGTTATGGATTTGCAAAAGTAGCTGAGGGGTTTGTTTTGGTTTTTTTTTTTTGTTTGTTTGTTTGTTTGGTGCTTACTCAATCTGAACAAAAGGTTTTGGATTACATTTCATGTAAAAGTTGAAGAAAAAGTCCTTTCAGCTGAGACTGCTGAAATTAAATATTGACGTTTTGGCTTTTAAATTTTGATTGGACACAAGTAATTCAGGGAAGTCAACATGAATTAATTGGTGCAATGCTGGGCTGCCAAACTGGCATTATTCTTATTATTACTAGTTCTAAAAATGGATTTGGCCACTCAGCAGGGGCCGGCTTTTCTTATAGAAGATAAGCCCATCCTCAATCTTTTAATAATCATGAGTTGTCCACCTCCTGTGCTGTCCATTGCTCCAGATAAAGCAGAATTAGCAATGAGAATCCAAAGCTTGTATAGTTCACTTCAGCAGGTCAAGGGAAGCTTTCAACATCTGGTTGAAGATCGGAAAATCTCTGCATTACTTTGCACATGGGAACCAACAAATTCAGCCCAAACAGAGAATCTGAAATGCAGAGTCCTCTGAAAATTTGGCACCAGAAAGGCAATGGAAGACTGGCAGGAGAACACCTTGACTTTATCTTAGCTACCTTGGTTAGAGATGAACTAATCAGACATTTTTATGGACCTTACCACAGTCCATAAAATTAATGAAAATACAAGAGTTGGGAAGAGACTGTAAAGCATATGTTCACTCTAGTGGAGGGGAAAAGCTAAATAATGCAGCATTAAAAAGCAGGTGATTTAGGTATTGAAGACAAGCACATACAGAGAAAAACTAAAAGCAAAGTACAACTTCTATACAGGCAGGTGGTTGGTATGAAAATAGTCAAGGTGACAGAAATTGGGTGAAAATATTTCAACCCCCCTGGACTCTCTGAACTATTTGGGGCTCTTTCCAGGCCATCTTTTTCTGGGGGGTAAAATACAGAGATCTGAGCAAGAGCTGAAGCAAACAGAAGCCACATCAGTCAAGCTGAAGTCATGCAATTTAATCCTGCATGTCCCCTACCTTGTTATATTAAATTCTGATTACACCATACTTAGAGAAAAGCATGTGTTCACTGCCAGGCTACAGAGAAAGCAAGAGCTGAGGAAATCTTCAGTCAAGGCACTGTAAAAATAGAAATTTGAATAGCAATTTCCACAGGAAGGGAGAAGAGTGGTAAGATTTCATTTTCCATTATTGCTACATGTTGATAATGTGCTTCACAGTGTAAATATCTTTAATTGACAAAAATGGATTTTTTTTTTTTTAATCTATGAGTCTTCTCTCTCATCCTGCAGTAAATCAGAAGCCATTTTGCTGATATGTGTATTGCTGTATCACAGTATAACTGGGATGAAAACTACAGCTGATATTTTAACCCAGAGTGGTTCTGGTTCAGTATATTCTCATTTAAATCACAGATAAAAAGGAAAGATGGTCTGTGAGGCTGGACTGAGAGTTTGAGATAGAAACTCTACTCCCCATAATGCCACCAAACTTTGGCACTATAATTTGGGCAAAGCATTTGGCATTACTGTATCTCAGTACCCCATGAAGCTGGCTTGACATTTTCCTGACACTAAGGAGTTTTGTAATGTGGGAAAAAAATAGAGACTTTAAAAGCAACCAGGGAAATCGTTTTTCTAGTAAATGGTAATGGAGTTTTAAAAACAAGTTCAGAAGAGAGAGAATTTAATGCTGCTTTCAGGGGGGGTTTATAGTATTAAAAATTGTTGTGGATAAATGCAGAACAAGGATATCCACTGGTTCAAATAAATAATCAATAGAAGGAAGACTTAGATTTGCTTTCAATTGAATTAGTTGCCTTGGATTCATATTCTGGCAATAACATACCTACTCTGTTTTATTGCACATTTTAAAGCTATATAAGCATATCAAGGTAAAAAATTACTTCAGATTTCAAATTAAAACCTTGGTAAAATAGCAAGAGATTGAACTCTCTCAGGGAAAAACAGAAAAAAAAAGAGGAGAGGTGGGTTTAATTCAGTCTCTGAAAAAGATAATAGTGAAAGGTCTGACTTTGCTTATGCCAAAGGCATTTTGCCATCTACCTCCACAGAGCCAGGACAACCGTGCTGGGTTTTGTCGAGCCTCCATCCCACAAACTGTGCAATGGAAAAGGGAATTTCTAAAGTCAGTGGGATTCCCCACAGCTCTCAGGATCAGAAATTTTGTGGGCAACTATGTATAGAACTTCTTTGAATTTTGGCCCAAGAGTTTTCTCATTTTCATTGACAGTCTCCATAAAAATCCTCTTGTGCAACTGTGCTATCTTTTCATCTTGGGATGCCAAAATATAAGAGTCTGAACATCTGTTTGAAAAACAGAATATGCCAATATTTAAATTAGCAATGGTTTCTTTTCCCTCCAAGACTATCAACTAATTATTTGAAATAGATTTACCCAAATATTGCACTTAGTTCCACATTACACACACATAAATGAGAACAGAATTTGGCCCAATATGTTTAAGCTAAGCACATTTTTGCAGCTATGAAAAGTAATCTGATTTCCATGGAATAGTTCATACATGGCAATTTGCCTTCCTGGGCCTCAGTTCATGTCAAGCCTTTTCACTCTGCTCATTTTATGAAGATTTAATTGAATCCTACTTAAATAGCATCAACTAGCACTTATTCATAAAGCCATCAAGCCTTTCATCACAAATTCATAGTTTTGTAATTCATAAAAAAAAAAAGAGAAATAAATCATATATATTCACTCATACCATCACTGGAAACACTTGAAACAAACTCTTCTGTCCACAGTCTTCTACCACAATTTTGAAACCTCATTTTGAATTCCCATTAGGAAGAATCATATTTTGACCAAAGGTGATTTTATTTTTCACCGTTCTCTTGCATAAAAATGTGACGGTGATGGGGAAGTTACTGCTGCATGGCCAAGTAAGGTTTATCTTAGGATAAGCTGATAGACAGAAATATAAAATAGTGGGAGAAGGAAAGGCAAAGCTGTTTGAGCAAACACAGAGGAGTGTTTTCCCAGTAGCAGAAAGGGATGGCACAGCCAAGCTCTCCCTAATCCACCTCTGTTAAGAACTCTACCACAGCAAGTGTGGAGCATGCAAAGCCCATACAGTCCCTAAAATGAATTAAACCAATTTTTAGAGAAGTTTTGTGGGACTGCTAGAAATTCCTGAGGAAGGTAAAATCTGACTCCCAGCAGGTGCAATTCATCAATACACAGAGATATTTGGGTAGCAAAAAAAAAAACAAAAAAAAACTCAAAGAAACAACAACCAAATCAACTAAGAAAAAAGGCACCCAAAATCAGAGGGATGAAGTCTTTCCTTAGTAGCCCTTCTGCAGCAGCCCAGCCATCCTGCTGCGAGGGAGGCAGCATTTCTTCCCCTCCAGCACCAGCACCATCTGCACCACCACTTCTTTTACCCCTGTTATTTTATCCCCCAGTTTATTACCTTTAGCACCTCAGCATCAACACTGGTGAAACTGTATTTTCTGAAAGAAAATCTGAGTACTTTGCCATTGGGTAAATTCTTCAATTTACTGCCCCCCCAACCCTTTTGACCCAGGTTGTTATTTGCCAGAACAAATTGGATCTTACATTATTGGTTCTTGTTCTTTACAGTCGCAGAGCTGATACCATGCTGTTCATAACAACCTTTCCAAAATAACTCAGACATGCCTCAGGTAATTAAGGAATTATATCCTCCCAGCCAAACAATACCATATTTCTTATTTCCATCATATAAATGATCCCACAAGGGACCAGGAAGCCTTTTTGTCTCATAAAAATAGCTTACACAGGTGCATACTTAAAGCATGATTTCTTGTTATTATTTGGCATGGTAAAGACATGGTGGATTTAACTTCTTTGCAGTGATGAAAACCATGTGGATTGTGGCAATGCCCACCAATACAGATCTCTGATAGTGCAGGTAGAGCAGGAAAATTGACTTTATTCATCCAGAATTGGATGAAGATGATTTTCATTGCCTATGATCTTCAGTTTAATTGATTCTGGATTATACCTCCAAACAGAGATGCAAGAAGAGTCCTTATAGTTTGAAAGGAAAATCATGATAGAGGTGATACTCATTCCATATCTACCTCATTACTTTCTCAAAATGCAGTGGGAAATAAAAATAATTTCCCTTTTTGTTTCCTTACTCATTTTCACATAAAAGCAGAGCAAATATAAACCATCAGAAATTCTCAAAGCAACAGAGAGGAAGGGAGAGGTAAAAGTGGGAAAGTGAAAACTTCTGTCCCTGATGAAAAAGACGAAAGATGGTTCACAGACAATTCCCATATTAGATGTCCCCACCTTAATGACTGACTCCACTTTGGAGTTGCAGACATTTGGACAGCCCAGCCCGCCCTGCACTTTCCCTGCTGTGTTACTCAAGGGCTGCACTAACCCTCTTTCCAGTCCCCTTCCCTTCACCTCTGTGCTAACCCTTTGGTTCTCTGTATACCTCCAAGATTTCACTAATATTTTAACAGCTTGGGAAATCCTCCCTTTATTCTCCATGTTTACTTTGCTTATTTTAGTTTTTTACCCTCTTATCTACATTCTTTCACACCTTTTCATTTAAAGATGTTTTCTTCACTACTATTACTATCCTCTAGAAGTTTAATGCAGAGCTTCTGAGCCTGTGTTAAATAGGTAACTCCTCTGTTTCAACCTGTCTGCTCATAAGTGCAGTAACATTTCCAGGAAAGATAACATTCAGGTCTTGTTCTCTCCTATTAGTAAAACCCCACTCCCAAAGGTATTGAGCAGACTCCTTCCAGCATTCAAATGTACAGGCTTTGTGCTCCTCCCTATGAGCTTGTTCCCCCAAATATTCAGACCTAACAAATGGAAAAATTCTTGAAGGCTCCAACCACAAAGAACACATATCTGAGACTGCTGGAAATTAAACCACAGGGCAGAGGAAGGACATTCCCATCTCCTCACAAAGGGCTGCACTCTCTTTGCCCAATGCTGTATTCACTGTCAATAAACACATTTTGCAGCAAGGGTTTTCAGTCACTGGAAGGTCCCCTCAGCTTCCTCCTGAAGCCAGGTGTTTCCTGGCAACACCTATTGTCCCACTCCTCATTCCCTCACACCAACTGGAGGGCTCTTGCTTGCTTCTTTTGTTCAGAGCATAATCTGCCTCCATGCACGCTTTTCTCACACTGGGAAAGCATCTCCCATCTGGCCAGAATCAACCTTCCTTTCCTTTCTCACCAGCCCTGCCAGATAACAACGGGTTCATCCTCCCACAACCAGAGCCCACGGCTGCGTTCTCCGAGCAGAGCAGGACTGGCGCCAACTCAACATCATGAGCAGCAGCACGCTGTGAGACAAACAGGGACATTATTCCAAGTTTCAGCTTCCTCTTCCCTTTCATGGTACAGTATCTGCTTAGTTCATCAAGGCAGAGAGCAAAGTGCAGTCCAAAAACGTGTGCCAATATCCTTCCAGTGCACATTAAAACCGAGTCCCTCAGCTATCTGCACTAAATAAATCCCATGCACTGCACAGAGCATTAACCACTTCACTGAACCAGGATGGACAGGGCACTGCATGCTTTGTGGAGCTGCTGCACAGCTGGAGAAGGCTTCCACGGGCAACAAAATGCCTGGGTTTGGCTCTA
Organism: Geospiza fortis; assembly: GCF_000277835.1. Taxonomy (NCBI): domain Eukaryota; kingdom Metazoa; phylum Chordata; class Aves; order Passeriformes; family Thraupidae; genus Geospiza; species Geospiza fortis. The sequence continues at coordinate 5,370,425 of NW_005054343.1, forward strand.
CAGCAGCGTGGTGCTTGCCTGGTCCTTTGGGAGACAGCCCTGTGCAGGTCAGAGTTAACCCAGCTGGGTGAGGGGGCTGCCAGGGCCAGCAGAGAAGACACTGCATGTCCCAGAGGAATTTTGGGGACATTTCCTGCAGTGGCTGGAGGTGGGACACTGCCATGGGCACCAGCAGCCTGTTATCCCTCTCCTTTCTCAGCATGGGACCAGGCAGAGGCTGTTGGCTGCGCTGAGGCCAAACATCTCTGTGTCTAAATAAAAAAGTCTCTCCAAAGCTGCTGTGATTCACATCATGGACCAGGGATTCCCTGTGAACACCATCACTGGCAATGCCCATGGGCACAAAGCACTTGATCCACATACAGGGGAATGTCAGGCCTGGGTTTTTTCACACAAGGCAAAACAGGATCCTAAGTCACCTATAATTGCACCTGATGATGTAAAATGATCAGAAAATGAATTAAAATTAAATGCTAGACCTGCTAGTTATGTCTTTATCATTCTGGTGCCTTCCTCAACTCCCCTTTCCCCCTTTTTTTAGTTTTTCTTTGGGGAAGATGAGGCTGCTTTGTTTTGTTCTGATTTGTTTTTTTTGTTCCTGCCAATTGTGTGAAATGGAACATATTTGGGAGGAATGAATTAAATTTTGCAAAAGCTCTTCTAATAATATATATTTTAAAAAAATAAGCAAAGAATAACAAGTATTTGCCCAGTAGATGAACTGTAAATGTTATCAGGCAAAGTAAACATTCCAACTGTAATTGTTATTGTAGATGGATGAATTCATAAATATGGAAACACTAGAAAAATGGTGTAATACAGATACAAAATGCAATGGACAGAGGAAAGAATGCAGCATGCAGCAGGCTGGGCAAAGGCATCTCAGAAAGGTTACAGAGCTAACAAGAGCACTGAAAACCAGAGCTCTCTAACGTGGCACCAGTGCTGTGGGAGCTGATGCAAGCATTCATCACCCATTCACCCCTTGGGATGTCTTTGACACCAGATGTGAACACAGAGAAAGGGTTTCCAATCCCCTCTGCCCAGCTCCAAACAACATGCCCTCATCTGGAGTTTAGGCTGCATTAGGGGAGCCCTTTTGAAGTCCTCCCCTCTGCTGACCTCACCTACCCACCATGTTTTAGTTCATGGCACAGCTGCTTGTGGAGCACACAAATCCCTCTGGAGACCAGAGGATGTACACCAGGGATGCACATGGAGCACCACAATCCCTGACAAGTCCTTGGGCTTGCACTCGTGGCAATCCAGAGTTTTGTTCCCACTGCTCCAAGGTGACCCAGACACACCCCAGGTTGGAGTTGCTCTACCAAGGCTTTTCCAGAGGCTTCTCCAGAGGACAATCACCTAAACAGGGATGCTGTTTACTCTGTACTGCCCTCAGTAGGATTTTTTCACTCTCATTCCCTTTCACTGCTGGCTGTCAGGCAAGCATAAATACGTGTGATAAAATCATATTGACTGACTTAGGGGGTTTTGTGTTACTGGTGTTTTCCTTAGAGCTCTGCCTTATGGGAGAGCCCGCACTCCTGACGTGCTGTGCCAGATTCAAAGGCATTCTGGATTGTTTGACAGATATGACTGCATGTAAGGAGTGAAAGCACCAGCTGCTACCCTCCAAAGGCACTCTGGGCAGATCCAGGGGAAGAAATGCAACCAAATTCCTGCCCGGCCCACGGAGCGAACACAAGAAAGGAATTCTGTGTGCACTGCACTCACTGCACACATCCCCACACTGCTGTCCCAAGCTCAGGCAGCACAGGAGCACAGGTCAGGCAGCCTGGCTCTGCCCTAGCACCTCTCCTGTCTCTCCTTTGGCAGCAGGTCCATCATGCCAGGATATCAAGACCCCAAAATGAATCTTTTCCCCTGTCCCAACCCCATTCACGCCCAATCATGGACCTGCACGTTGTGTTTTCCCTCTGCTGCTGTTTTGGCCTGCACACAGAGAAATGCCCTGCTCATCCTGCAAAGTCAGGCTGGTTCCTTCCTTTCCAAGTGCTCCAGATCCCCAGTGGGATGGTCAATGGCAGCAGGTACTTCTCCTAATTTTGAGTTAAGCTGCTCCATTGAAATCAAGCTGCACTTTAAGGAAAGGAGCATTATCTCCAGCCTGGCTCTTTTAGAAAGTTGCCTTTCATTTTGCCAAACTTCCATCAGTACTTACACCCTTGGTTTCCTCCACATGATGCATTGCAAGCACAAATATTAGCCCTCAGCTGATCTGATCTTCAATCATGAAAAGCTGTCTCAGAGCTAATGCTGTGCCCACGGTTCATTAGCAGGCAGGGGGAAAAAAAATCTTCTGAGAAATAGGAAGGCTGGTCCCTTGCTCATCTGAAAATTTATCTCTGAATATTCAGTACAACCTCAGTCATTAGTTTCCAAAGTCACATACGGAGCAGATAGATGTCAAATCAATATCAAGACAGATAACTTCTTATCAGTGGGAATGGATACTGAGGAACAGGCTCTGTGTGATGGTATCATTTCATTAGGTTAGTTATCAACAACCAGTGCCATATGTGACAATCTCACATAGCCCTGGAAAAATCCTGAGAGATAATAGTATGCTTTATAGCTTAATTCTCTGCACCAGTTAATTATATGGCACATTAAATCTACCTCAAAATAAACAAATATTGTAATTGTAGCTAGAAAAAAAAGTATGTCCTTCTCATCAACTGAAGTTTGACTGGGGGAGCTGGGTAGATTTAGAAATCTAAATCAATATGTAGGTCTGAATATGGATATTTAGATGACCAACAATCCTTACATTTAAAGACTACTGTGCTGATTAACAGCATTAAATCAGACAGCATTAAATCAAAATATTACTTCTTTTGAGGAAATACTTCTTTCAATTTTTTTACCACTTAAACAATTACTTCTATGTTGGATTACTTTGCATACTTGCATATAAATGCTTGAAACACTGACAAATCCACATTTTAGATTCATTTTTACCACTTTTGCCTCATACAGCAGCACACGCTGCAGTAAGATACAAGTGAATTAATTTCATCACTGTGATGGATTATAAGTATGCAAATCTAATGGATCCCCCAGTGTTCCTTTGCTATCCTATTACTCCTGCTTACAAAAGATTGCAAAACTTTCATTACATTGGCCCATCAGTCAAACATCGAGTCAGCTACTTCATCTTTCCCTGTCTCTCTCCCCGTGGCTCTATTTATATCCACGAGATGTTGGACAACCCTCCACAGAGCAGCAACCAAACCACAGCCCCCCTCCAGCAGCAAAGACCTCTCAAACCAGACTCATAAAGACTCCTCTGGCACACCTCTGCTGTGGTGTTTGCAGCATGGGCTGGAGCACAATGCACTCTCCATCCTGTGCCTCCCTTCTCCCAGAGTAAATAAACCCAGCTAATTAGGTTAAGGGATGAGTAATGTCACAGCTGCAGCAAAGGATTCTCAGAGAGGAACTATGGAATAACTCAAGCATTTGAAGGAGTACAGAAGCAAGTGCTCTACAATAACCCACCATATATCAAAATAATAAAAAGAGACAGGATTTGGCAGCAGCGAGGACATGGCAGTATTGACACACATGGATATGTCCAACATAAATATTGGGAGATCTTTTATCAACAGTTTCTAAACACAACAGGAATGTGCATGGAGTGCAGCAGCTCAGCTCCAAACAGCACCACGCTAGAGATGACCAGATTTTAGATGTAGATTGTGAGTGGGGTGGAGAAGAAAGGAGGAGGGGAGGGGGAGAATGGTTTGCGGCTTAGTAGGTCACTTTCAAACCAGCAGCATTGGTGCCAAATGGAGCTTTCT
>NW_005054343.1:5374295-5385410 GCF_000277835.1 Geospiza fortis
GTGCTGGGGTGATTCACATGTTTCTGGAAGCTGCAGCCCAGGCAATCCCTCCCTGGCACTGTGGCTGTTGTCTGTTGAGGGTATTAGGGTTTAGTAGCTCCAGGCTGATCTGATGAAAAGCAGTGACAGATATTCAGTCTATAGAACTGCAGCGGGGAAAACAAGATTTTTGCTTTTCAAATAGTGTACTTTAGAACACTATTTGAAGTTACTTTAGAAGTAACAAAAATATATTGTTTTTCATATTTAAGCTCCTTAAAGTTGTTGATTCATAAATACTGTGATATACATACTGTTTCTTTATGCAACACATTTGAAAAGACTTTCAAAATGAAAACACTGTTTTAATTTTTTTCCTTTCTCTGAAAACACAAGCTTGGATGTGTGAAAACAGCCTCAGCCAGCACAAAGTTAGTTACTCTCCAGACCACCTATCTAGTGCCACACTGAAAAATCTGATTTAGCAATTCTACACATCCCTCTCCTACTGGGCATCTCCAAACATTAGTCCTGTTTCTCCAAGACACACTGACAGAGCCCTGGCTGAGTAAAAAATATATTTCTATTTTCTATTGCTTTTGTGGTTATCATCAAATTTCTGGGACTGGTTCCTTGCATCCTACAGAGCAGAAATGAGGGAGCCACCCCCTTCAGCTCAGCCTGCTCTAGGTGCACCTCAAAAAGGCAAGTCAGAGTCCCCTGCCTGTGCCTGACCAGCCAGCAACTCTACACACACCACCAAGATGATTCAAAGGGCTCTTGCCACGGGTATCAAATTTCTACCAAACACATCCTTCACAATTAATTAGCACTGCCTCTCCTAACCCACTGCAGATATCACACTTGGTACCTCCAAGTGAGCTGGAATTAAAATACTCCAAAGCGCCCCAAAATGCTCATGAAGACCCAGAACTTTGTTGCCCACATTGCCTAAATAGTGGGTAGGATGGTGCCTCCTAATTAAAAAAAAAAAAAAGGAAAATAACAAAACAACAAGAAAGGAAGTGCGAGAAATTTTATGAATCCTTGTGTGAGTCAGCTTTAATAAAAAAGGTCATGAACATCCACTCCCTGGAGACACTGAGGTGATGTTTCTCAGGCTCTTCCACATTGGTACAAAGCATCAGTCAACCACTAGCCCAAGGGCTGGACCAGTGTAACATGAGGTGATCCCTAAGCATACCATCAGTGAAAGAATTCTGGGAGATATTGCCCTTGCTCTTCAACTCTGGGAAATTCCAGGAACATCCTTCCTCCTCTACCTCACCCTCTGCGTTACCAATACACCGCCCAGGCTGAGAGTTCTCTGGAAAAAGAAACCAGCAGCACAATAATAAGCAAAAGGGTGAGGGTTCAATACATCACCCAGCACAAGGAGGGGGGAGGGAAGTCTGAAGAAACAGATTTTATTGGCAATGCACTATGAGCAATACTTTTGGGTGCATTAAATATTTGTTTCCTACGAGTTGTGCTGTTCACCCTTCTTGGGGTAAAAGGGGATATTTTCACATTTTTCAAAACTTTACACATTCTGCCTGGGGAGTTTGCTCTACCAAAGAGGTTAGAGCCTCTGGAAAATATTATTCTGGCTTGTACTTCCAAAGAGGCTTATGGATCTGTAAGAAAAGACTATTACCTCAGCATCTTTTTATCCATACATTCAGGCCTACCAGAGTGCAAGGTATTATAGTTTAATTCCATTAGGAGACCCACCAGCAAGATACTGGAAGAATCCCAGGAGCTGGTTGTTTAAAGGTGAATCAAAGCTCGCTGGCACTGAGCTGGAGATGAAGGTCATTTAGGCAGCCTGGGAGTCAGTGAGTGCCCAGGTTGGGCTTCCTTGTTCTTAAGGATGTGGACACTTCTTTGTCACTGGGGTGATTGTCACATTGTCACAATCCTACCTCTCACTCCAACTACTTTGTTCCATGTGCTTCACACACTCACTCCTTGATTTCCCTGACTGGTTTTGGCATTATGGTTTGTTCTTCCGAGCTGCTAAGCAGGACTTTGCCCTTTTTCTCACTTATCCAGGTTCACTGTATGGCTCCATTTGAGGTCTGCTCATCAGGCCTTCAAATTCCAACACATTTTCTAGAAATGTCATGAGGAAAAATACCCACAGCTTCAATTTCAAAAAATAAGTGTAACATCACACAGATGAAACCCAACAGGATAGTTCTCACTGTAAAACTGATACTGTGCTACTTTTACTGGGCTGTAGAAAATGTATAACACTTTTAGACAGGAATTCTGTTAATTGTGCAAGTTGAGATGCTTCATTTGCATCAAAAACAATAAGTTGGCAAGAAAGCTGGCTAGCTGTGCCAGATCTAAAGGTGTTACCATGACGGTAAGAAGAATTGGTTTAAGAAACCATTTATTTGATGAAATTGGAGGATCCCCAACTTCATAAATCAATTCCCAAATTGCAGGAAAAAATATTACCTTTTAAATGCCTCTAATTGTTATTCATTATTCTAGGCCCTCTAAACCTCACCAGAGTGGTTTATTGATGATGTAGTCTTCAAAGAACATTATTCAGGCAATGGAAAGGGGAAAAAAAAGAAGAAGAAGAAGAAAAAAAAGAGTACTGCACCAGCATAATGAATTGCATTGGACAATATTGAGAAGTTTTAGTTTGTTTGCTTTAAGCTAATTTAACAAAAAGGTGGATTTCCCCCCCCCCCTTATTCTTTCTTGAAGTCAGTTTAAAAAAAAACAAATTTATTTAACAGGAAAAAAGGTAGAAGTGAAACTCATACGAAATTACTGTGTTCAAATTTGTAGGTTAACTCTTAAAATACCAAATCCTTCAGTACAAGACAGGGTTCATTTTCTGGATGCCTCCTGACTGCAGGTTTTGTGGTTCTTGGGGTATTTGTCTAAGGACTCAAAAGCTGAGGTTCCACCCTGGTTCCACAGACACCACAGTCAGCTTTGGCACTGGCCACAGCATAGCCAGGTTTTCACATGGTGGCTTTAAATCACAGTTTTTTGGCCTGCAGAATTTCTCCTAAGTCAGGGGAAGTTCAATGTGCACATTAGACCTGATTTAGTGAAGGACTTCAGTGTGCCTAATGTTAAGCATGCAAATCGTCCTATTCATCCCACTGGGACTAATTCACTGGGTAAAATATTGGCTCCAATAAAAGCATAATTCCCACTTAGGGTGTTTCTTTAGAGGCAATTCCTTCACAGGACTAAAGCAGATGGAGGTGCTATACAGACACTGTTGAGAAACTACAGTCGGGGAAAATCATCCTATGAAAGAAGGAATCAAATCACAGTGGGAGGAAGCTAAAAAGAACATTATGAAGAGAATGAGAGGCACCAAGTGACAGGGAAAAGATAGCAGGAAAGGGAAAAAACCAGGGTCCTGCATGGGGCTTGAGCAAACCTGGTGGAAGAGGTGAATTTATCTCTCCTGGGCAGCAGCTGCACACCCATTGCAACAGCAACTGTGCTTACAAAGGCCCTGAAAAATTTAAATCTAAGCTGATGATACAAAAAAATCTGAGGAAAAAGAACTATGACCTTCCCATAGTGCAAATGGATGGGAATTTTGCATGGAATTTAAAAGGATTTCTGAGTGATTCAGCAGACAATTTAAACTATTAACTCTGTGAAACTATTTAACAGAGGATGTAATCTGTAAATAAAACAATGAAAAAAAAGAAAGGAACGTAGGTCCTTGCTCTGTTTCTGTTTACAAATCTTTCCTTGGCTTTCCTGAAAATGCTAGTAAGGCAATAGATTGGGATTGTTTTAGTGGAGTTTATCATTAATTAATCTATCAAGTAGGCTCTAACTACAGGCTTGGTCACCTTTAAATTACAGCAACACTCTTGTTCCTGATACTGGAACAAAGAGTGAAACACAATTTCAAGAATCATCTGTATCTCAGACGGCTCTCAGTAAAACACAGGCTTTGTGCCCATAGACACAGAGGTTACCACCTAAAAATTATATCTATGCAGAGAAAAGTGTCACTCCAGAGTGATGGAAGTGATTTTTAGTGCAACTCGTTCAGTGGCTAATACAATACTGGGGTACCCAAGATAAAACCACCCCAAGGGGTGAGAGCCAAGGCCAAGATTCCTCAACATGAAATCTCTCCCAGCTTCTGAGCAGTTCTGCTTACATTTTCATATCCTAACTGGAAACTCTCCTGGTGGTTTCAGAAGATCTGTTATATCATCAGACCTGAACTGGTTCAGAACAGGCAAGGGGAAAAACAAGAGAGAGGCTAAAAAAGAGAAATAACAAAAGAAACGTCAACATTTCTCAGTATTTTAGGAAAAACTAACAAACAAACAAACACAAAACCCCAAAAAGACAACAAAGTGTTTTCTTTCACTTTTATTACAGAATTTACTGGGCAGATTTCAGACAAGTTGGCACACAACAAGAGAAGGTGAGGGGGGCACTGCTCCATTAATTTTCTCGCTTGTTCCCTGCGCAGCAATCTAAACAGAACTAATTCTGATGTTCCAGTGTGTGTTGTCTGCCTCGAAGTGAGAACAAAACAAAAGCAGCATTAAACTGAGCTATGTGGTCATCCACACACCATACTGGTTTGGATGACTCTCTGTCTGTGTGGCTTTTTGTATTAGAGCTGGTATCAATGGCCTCCTTGTTGTCTGTTGAGCCCCCATGGGGTTACATGAGTACTATCTCAATTCAATAGCTTTTCTCCCAACCATTGTCTTTTAATATAGGTTTATAGTCCTCAAGGATATATGCTGCATTACAATTAGTCATAATGTCCAGCGGCTACTGAGGCTTATTTGCAACACAGAGTTTATTGCCCTTTGTGAGGCTGACAAAGAGATACTTGTTGAGAGCTGTACACAAAAGGCAAATACAATGTATGAATTTCTCAGCAATATAAAAGACCAAAATAAAAGCTGGTCAGTAAATAGCTGGAACAGAGCAAGTAGCATCTCTTCTTTCACCTCCTCTGGGCCCTGCTCCTGCCTTGCTCAAATCAATGCATCTCACTTAATTTTAAAGCAACATCTTGCAGACACAGGAAAAAGTGACTCTGCATTGTGTGCTCAGCACTGCTTTCCACTGTACTGTCACAGAAAAGAGATTAAGTGGCAGGAATTATGTTTTACACCCTGTGCTGGAGGCCTCTGTCATTCCTCAAGCTCAAGAACACACTGCAAGTCCTCTTGCAGGGGTTCAATGAAGTCTGACTGGCAAAGCAAAGGAACAGGGTTTTCAATGTGACAAAATGAAGTTGTGTGTGTGACAAAGGCTTTCCCCACCTCTTCTGTTTCAGATGCAAAAGGTGTGGTTCAGGCCAGATTTCCAATTTGACAAAAAGTATTTGCACAGAGGGGCTGTCAGCAAAGCAAACCCACAGTGCTCCATTGCTCTGCCCTCTAAGAGCTCCTCAACAGTGACAGGAAACCAGACACTGGCAAAAAGTGGTCACCTCTACACTAAGAGTGAGAAAAAAGAACAGAAACACTGCTGGCTGAGAGTGCAGCGTCATCTGTGGGTGTTTATTCATCAGGGGATCCTTCCCAGCCAGAGGATTTTAGAATTAGCAGTTGCAAACTCTAAACACAAGGATCCTTTACACATCCTCATGTGTGTCCAAGTACAAAATATCCCTGTCACTTATCATGAAGTCAAAAGATACATAAACAAAAAAAACCCAATGCTTATATTTATTTCTTTCTCTCTGGTTCCTCAGCACTTTGGAGAATTCCTTGGACAGGAATCTGAGCTCATCAGCTGATGAGGATTTTTTTCTGCTGTCTCATGGCTTCTTTTCAGAGAGAGTTTTTCAGCTCTACTTGCCAACTTTCTCTGGCCTACTCTGGGTCCTGCCATTAGGTTGGGTTTTTCTCTTAGGAAATTATTTATTCCTACCTCAGAGCTCTGTCTGTATTTCTTGTTCCTCCATGACTTCTTTTTCAACAAATGTTTCATCCTCTTGCTTCTGTCCAAGAAATTACCAAAGTCCTTATTTCCCTCTCCTGGCATTATGGGGAAAAATCTGTTCTCCAGACTCCCTGCTCAGAACAAAGGCATTAAGATGAGTGACTCTCCATGGTCATTATACTGCAGAACGTGACAGACCTTGTGAGAAAATGATGGATTCACTATCTGCAGCTATCCAGGACGCTCCCATTTTTCATACCAGCAACTTCATGACTTCCACCAGAATTCATAAATTGTACTTAAGACCTCCATATCAAGACAGGCCACAAGAGTCCTCAAGGAATTGTCACATCTCTGAGGTGTTAAATCCATCTCTCAGTCACTAGGTAGCTGTGTGGGTACTAATTTGGAAAATCTACAGCAGCTTTGCAGAATCAAACAAGAGTAACGAGTGGTTTTGGACTCCACATGAATGTTTGCCAATATACCTTTGAACAGGAGTTTAATATCACAGCTAATTTTGTACCAAGGCAGATGTATGTCTTCAATGGCTCTTCATACTAAAATAAAATATTTCCCTGGTGAAAACATTTATTTTCCAATGGATTCAAACAGATAAATAACAGAGACACATCAGTTCAGGATAAAACCGTTCCCCTGGGTGTTCCAAGAAACACAACTTTTATTTGATCCTAACCTTTGAGGGCTGAAAACATTCTCTTAGCACTTAAATAGCAACATCATCTATTAGCTTTTCAGCCCAGAAGAGCTTTCACAGGGAATTGTAAATCACTGCTCCCTACAAGCCATGTGCTATAGGAACTTTAATCTGAAAACTCCTGACAAATTGCTTGTTTCTTAGACATTCATTGCATAGATCTAGATCAGATGCAGAAATTCACATTTTTTTCCATATGCCAACCTCCTATATTTTAAATTCATCATGAAGGAAAAAAGAGAATAACAACAGGATGTTAGGAATGTCTCTTCCTGAGCATGTGAGCTTAGGTATGAGTTTCTGTTTTGTATTTTCTCTGGCAGATATTAGCAGTGTAATCACTTGCATTTAAGCTTCCTTCTACTCAAAGGCTTTGTCTTTACTTTAAAAGTTGGATGTGTGCATTAATAATAAAGCCAAAGATGTAAATAAAGATATGCAAATAACAAAAGAATATGTAAATAACAATAAAGATTTCATTCCCGACAACCAAATATGCGACTAAAATTTAATTGGATATAATAAATATTCATCAGGACATTTAAATCAGGAGGAAAAGAGGTGTAAAATATACATAAGGATTTCTTAATAAATGTGTACACACTTCAGTGGGTGCCTTTGGGTGAGTTGCAGCTAAAAGGTGTAGGATGTATAGATATACAGGTGACACTGCCTGAGCTCAGCCTCCCATCCCAGGGGCTGCCAGGCCCAGCACCCACAGCCACACAGCCAAGATTAAACACTCAACAGCCACACTGAGGGCCAGAAAATTCATTTTTTGCTGGGCTTTTTTCAGTCTGCCAGACTCCATCCCTGCACACACCCTTCAGGGAAGGGCGAAACACGATTCTCCTCCCCCGTGGCTCCTCACACCCACGATAAGGGGAGGTGAGAGGGGTCAGGCTGTCCCCCAGGAGATGAAATAATCCCTTGTAAGTACGTTACTCATCACAGAGAATCAAAGATACACATGCAAAGGGCCTCAGAAAGCATTACAGGGTCAGTTCTCACGACTGACCAAAGTTCGAAACGTCTTGCTCTGCTTCTCCTTTCCTCCCTGTATAAATACACATCTCCAAGTGTTGGTGTACACAGGCATCAATCTCCACAGGATTTCCACGCCCTGTGCATCACTTGATCTGTTCTTTTGGACATGGTCCTTTGCAGATAGACTAGTTACAAAGGCACTTCTCACAATACATTACTACATTTAACACAGTAACCAGCAGAAGTGGGGGAGAACAAAACAGATATTCGGAGGGGGAGTAGACTGAAATTAAAATTCAGCCATGGGAAAACCAAGCTAAGCCTAGCAAACACACATGGTCAGGATATTACAGAATGTGTTTTTGCTTTCTTCTGTTCACATAAACACTCCTATATGCCACCAGCAATTTCCAACAAACAAAATCTTCCTTTTACAGCAGTTTAAGGCGGAATGATAATACTCCCATCATTTTATCCCTACACAAGCCCATTCCTCAGATAGTGTAAAGCTCTGTTGCATGATTTGCTTTAGTGAAGTGAGACTAATTCATCCCCTCTCCCCCTGAATGCTTTCTTCTTTGCAGTGGAGTTGTTTCACTTTGCTATTTCTATCTTCCAAAGCAAAAGTTTCCACCACCCAACCCACAGGACCTGCTGTCCATGAGCTATCATTGAGGTGGCAATCACAGCACAGGTTTTGGGAGCAGGAAATACACCCCACAAACTGGAGTTCAGTATTGCCTGACTTATTCCTGATGCCACTCACTGCTGCGCACAATAAAAGTGAGGCTGGCCCTGTTCTCCAGCTGTTTCTTCATTTTCTCCAGCAGTGCTAGGTTCCTGCTTGCTGTTCCCAACTCCTTTTAAGTTACCTCCCTGGATTAAGTCCTGAGCTACTTGAATTAATATCCTCCCTAATAATCCCCAAAGCTACACCACTAGTGAGCTGCATGTTTCTCATATGTTAACTTTTAACATTCCAAAGCAAACCATGCCACTGAGCTGTGTCACCTTTACACAGGGACTAAATTTAGTTCCTGTTCAGTGTTGTCACCGGCATCACTGCAGTTTATGGCTATCTTGTTCTAGAAATCCACATGTACCTGTTCATAAAAGCTGCACAGACAGAGCTTAGTGGCTGGGTGAATAGACAACTAAAAACCTGAATTTTCCTGAAATAACGATTTTCTTAAAAGCCAGGAGTATAGCTTTTGTGTTGGTGGGGAATGAGGGTTATTTAATCTCAAAACACAGGAAGAAGACAAAATAGTCACTCAGATATTTTCTACATTTATCACCTACTATGATTTTGGATTCCCATGTAAATCTTAGGGTAGAAAGTGAACTGCACTGTTGCTTTAGAGTGTAAGAAACTTCTGGTTTCAGGGAACAGCCCAGGCAGGACTGGTTTAGAGTTGCTCCTGACACACATGAGTAAGGCAGAGAGGATTTCATTTCCAGTTCATAAACACCCTTTAGGGAAGGGGCAGATCTATCAGAGACTCTTTCCTACCGGGAAATGGCCACCCAGATGATGCTTATGACAACACCAGAAAATCAGTGCCCAGAAATGAAAAATTAAAGCTGAAAATATCATCCACTGCTCTATTCTTGGTCTGTTACGTACTACATATTCCTCCTTGTTCTAATCATGTACCAAGTTATTAAAAATAGAAATTTTATTGTGCTCTTGGAAGTTGCCAAATTCACAGCCACCAAGAACATGAAAAAGGCCCTTTATTTCATTGGTAGAAAGGCAAGCTTTTACTAAAGGAGATTTTGAGAGCTCTAACCCTTTCAGAGATGGGCAAGCCCTTCTGCTACTGCCTACACTGATTGTCCCCTTTCCCTGGAGAAGCAAGGAAGGAGTTTTTCTGCCTGTTCCCCATGGAGCTGACGTGCATGGCTCTGCATCCACTGCTCTTCATCCACACAGATGGGGAGCTTGGCAACCAGTTATCTTAAACTCTTCTGAAAGCAAATATAACCCTGCTTTATCTCTTGTCCTTCTAACATTGTCTGGAAGAGGCATTGGTGTTATGCTTTGTAGGTCCCTAAGGAGAGGGTAAAAAAGAGGGAAAGGAAAAAAAAAAAACCAAATCACAGAAAAACAGATAAATATCTAAAGTTTCCAACAAAACACATGGTTTAACTTAAGGAAAATTTAGACAGCAATCTCTTAGAAAAATATGTATTTAAGTTTTTCTCTATTTGGAGGGGAGGAAAAAACTCAGAGGAGGAGATATCAAACAGGAGATTTGAAAAATCTTGAAATTAACATGGTTCACTTCAGCTCTGCACATTGCTTTTGACAACAGCTTCGAGGAGCAAAGTCCAAGCCCTGTGAACTCAGTCTAAGATAAAACTCCCTACTTGGTGATCCCCAAGCATCCAAATGATAATAAACACATTGAAGAATATTGCTGGAAAGAGCCAAAAGAAAGATGTTTTCAAGAACTGACATGCTTTCCCTTCCCTCCAGCTTTGGGCCCAGCAGAGGAGGGTGGAATGACCCTGCCTCCCTCTCCAGTGCTAAACAAAAGTCAGTTCCTCCTGCCCTTCCCATTGCTCAGCGCAAGCCTCAGCTCTGGCCAGCATTCCATACCCACTTTGCCTCTCCTGTCGGTGTGTGTCACCTAAAAACCTCACACCTGACAGACTTGGGGATCAAGCCCTGCATTATCTAGCCCTGCTTTTTATAAACTTATCCTGGTACTCATTCCTTGTCTTTTCCTGTCTTGTTCATAGAAAAAGGGATCAAGGGATGTTCTTCCTACCATGGACTTTCCTGGTAGCTTATTGGTGCAGAAACAAGTGCCAGTTCCATGCACCAGCAGTTTTATATGGTCCATATTGAAATGCTTAAGACTTCTTATGTAGTTTGATCCAAAATTCAGTAGGGCTGGTAGACCAGCTTCAGAGCACTTTGGATTTCATCTGATTAAAATTAATTTCCTGGCATCTTTGCTTTGATTTATCAGCCTTGGGAAAAGTCACAAATACACCTACACACATTTTAGAAAGAAGCTATAAGAAATTATCCACATCCTCCCTGAAGACAGTCAAAGCAGCACTTATATCTGAGGAGGAATTCACAGCAAACTCTGAATGGAATTTTCCAGCATGAGACTTGAGCTCTGGAGACCTCTGTAGAGGCTTAATAATCTAACAGGGCAGTTGGAAACATAAAAAGGAACAAATATTTTGCAGAGCAGTACAGCCAGACAAGCTGCAAGTTTCCTCTCTGGTCCAGATCTGCCCAAACAAGACATCAAAACAAGGTGACAAACAGCAGCAGATCCTGCTTAACAACCCATAGAGAGGCTGACCACAAGAAATTCACCACAATCATCTCTATGAAACAATCATCCACTACTGCATCCCTCACTCACCAGCACAGGTGATTCCTATCGACCTTTGGCAGATGGAGAAACAAACACACAAATTAACATTGACAAATGTCAATCCCCAAAGCAGCACCAGACATCCAAACTGGGGCCTTAAACAGC
>NW_005054343.1:5385455-5436196 GCF_000277835.1 Geospiza fortis
AAGATGTAGCTACAATTGGAAGAAACAATTTTGATCCAAAAAGATTTTATTGCACTTCTGCTGTGCCTGTATTGTCTGTATGGTCTGACAGCATCCACTGCTTCACACTTGTGCGCACACTTTGAGATTCCCAAGGACTTTCTTGAAATTTGGACAAAGCAGACAGAATGTGACAATGCAATAAATAAACTCCTGACATCACAGGAGGAAAAAAAAAATCAGTATTAGGAAGGTCACAGTTCAAACCTTGGTAATCTGGATCTGCCCAATTACATCATCATAAGAACCAGATGCTTCCCTCTTGCACCATCCACCACCTTGAGATTTTATGATCCACTTTTCTTCTGTTTGTGCTTTAATTTAGGATTGGTTGAGGATTCAAGTGAAGTCTCCTCAAAACAATGAACCTTGCAATCTGCAGCTGTGAGCTGTGTGGTGATGATATTTAACCAGATTGGCATAATCACGCCATGGCAAAACCAAATTCCAGGTCAAAATGATGCCTTCCTGGGCGGAATGATTTCAGAAGATCAAAACAAAAACATGTTTGGGAATATAAAATGCCGATTATGAAACCACAGCGTGCTGCCTGTGCTGTTGTGTTCTTGCCATGTGTCCAATGGCACAGCACAGCTTTAGACTTGTCAGTGGTTTCTTCTCCCTCATTTGATAGCAACCTCATCAAGTGTGAATCATAAAACCTCATAAACTGCAACAATGCTGTCCTTCTACTGACTTCTCGGAACATAAACAATAATAACGAAAATATGACTTACCAAAGACTTAAGTAAAGCACTTAAAGGAAATCTATATTTTTACATAAACCACGGATGTTTAGTGAAGTGGTATGATGTTTCTGCTTAGCTCTGGATGGCTGGAAATTATCTCACTACTTAAAAGTATATTCCTTGGATGCTGAGAATTAAAGCCAAAATTGGTCTTTTATTTATTACATATTTTTGCGTGTTAAGCAGCACAGGCATGAACACTATAGGCTGGTAAATGATTCAGTTTTGATCAGTTTATAAATGACAAAATGCTAGCAAGTTCTTTGTGTGAAATGTGAAGAAAAGTTCATTTCAAACAGCTTGAAAAGGGAAAAAAGGATAATCTAGAAGAGATCTTATTTGCAGTTTATTGACCTCTCCTGAGTGCTCATTTGGCCGTGGTTGGGTCCTAACCTTAACTGATACTGAATATCCTCAGATGGACTGAGCAGCGAGTCACGCAATCCTCATATTTCCATCAGCTGATCAGCAACCACAAATATTTGTAGTTTGTGTTATCTGAGCAATAATGAAAATCCAACATGGAAAAACTCAGACATGAAAATCAATGTTGAAACCACCTTAAAACCCTTAAGATGATAAAAGACAGAGTCAAGCCTGGAACACTGTCCTCAAAGCACCCCAATTTTTACTGGTTCAATCCAAGGCCCTTCCAGGAGCAGCTTAGCAAAGAACACTCATGGCCACACAGCCCCTGATTTATGTCTTATAGCCCCTCTCCACCTGGGCTGCTTCCAGGCTAATTCCCTCACCCTCAGCCCCCTCCAAGCAAGCTCAGCCTTTCCTCTGTTGAGCACAGAGTCCTAATCCCAGTGCTCCAACTGAGCAATGCAAACACTGCTTTGACCATCAAAACGTCAGTGAGTATCACACTGAAACATCAGCATCTGAACTGTCTGCACTGACTGAAAGGAAGCTTGGAGCCCTTATGCTAAGTTAGAGCAGATTTTGAATCTCTGTGTCACTGAGTGGTGCAGCCCTTGCCACACACCTCACACACCTCACTGCAGAGGCAAAGTCCCAGCAAAAATCTGCATGTGCTCTTTTCAAAGTGCTGGGTAAGTT
Source organism: Geospiza fortis (assembly GCF_000277835.1). Lineage (NCBI taxonomy): Eukaryota > Metazoa > Chordata > Aves > Passeriformes > Thraupidae > Geospiza > Geospiza fortis. The sequence goes on from NW_005054343.1 coordinate 5,387,309, forward strand.
TTGAGGAAGGTACACAAGAAAATATGGTCTAGCCAGAGAGCGTACAAGTGCAAATTGAATCACTAGCTGTTTTTATCAAAAACTACAATCAGGGAGAAAACAGCAAATTAGGATGCTCATGATCAATTACTGAGGTAAGCAAGATGAAAATAAAGCAGTTTGGGAAACCTATGATTCTTTCCCACCCAACACTCAATCCCAAAAGCTTGCAAGAGCAAGAATGGACTTTACTAGGATCAGGAATAGCAATGAAAATGATAAACAGTACATGGCTAAATATACCTGGCCTATCAGACAGAGTGTTCAAATAACAAACAAGGCTGAATTGTGCCAGTGCCTTCACACAAGTACTGTCACTGGTGCCTGCAAAGGTTGATATTCAAAAGAAAACTTCCACCTATTTTCTCCATCCTGCTTAATTGAATTGCTCAGAATCTATGGGTTTAATCTCAGGAGAATCTAATTTAAAGACCACAGGGCTGATAAATGAAGTTGTAAAGAAATCATAAGGAAAACTAAACCTGTCAACAGGTCAAAATTCTGCAAATAAAAGGAAAAAGATCAGTCCCACATCAGCTGAGTTCTCACGTGGGAGTGCCCAGCACTGAGGCCATGATTCCTGCCAGCACGTTTAAGGGCTGCATTATTTACCTCAAAAAGGCAAACCCAGGCAGAAAAGCCCAGCAGCTCTTTTGCATGGGAGCTCTGTGCCGTGACCTTGGGTGAGCCACGGGCTATTCTCCCTCTGTCAATGAGAGACAATGATGCTTCTCCCCTTTGACAAGCGCTTTGAGGTCTGTAAACAAAGGGCTCTGGATACTGAAATCCTGGGTACACTCTGCTTGGCACGTTCCCTGAGCTTTGGGTGAGAAAGGTGCCAAAAACCTATGGATAAATACGTGTGCCACAGAGGAGCCATTATTTATAATATTCCCTGATCATTTGTTATTGTACCTGGTAATTGGGAGTAAGATGGGGTTTTCTTTCTGCTCTCATTGTTTATCCTCCTTTATTTTGCCCATCCACAGCATATTAGAGCCATTTGATACAGACTAAAAGTTGGTATCTTGGCCCACAGAACGACAGTGGCTGTACATTTTACTCCCTGTTTTTTTCAGGTCTGTTCTATTTTTGTGTTTATTTATTTGATCCACTAAATTATCTAATTAGTGGCATATATAGTTGAAACATGAGCTGCTGTGAATATTTACTGCACACTTGTTCAGGCATTTATCTAAATAGGTGGCATGCCAGGCCTATGTAATAAGGAATAATGATTCCTTAGAAGAGTTACAGGAAATTATGGAAGACAAAAAAAAAAAAAAAAAGGAAAAGTTTTGCATAGAGGGTTATAGCATCCAACAACATATATCAATTCTTCCAGAGATAGAGCAATTGCATAGTAATGACAAAAATTTTATTGTAACAAATAAATCAATACTTGCCCTACTGCAGTCTCAGATGTTACTTTTATGGATCTTCCCATGTCCATTACATAAAACTGCTCCTGATAGAGTGCATTAAATGACAACTTCTGGGGGGGTGACAAATACAGTACCATGTCTTTGCAGACTGTGCTCTACCTGCTATTAATCACTATCTCATTGCATGGGGATCCATTTATATCACTGCAACAACAGTGCTGAGTGGCTCACAGTGATGGACTGTGCTGCACAGGGAATGTTTGTTTTTGCAGCAGAGCTGTCACCATTATGCCCAGCAAAAGGAAAATTCAAGATATCCCCAATTAGAAGTGATTTTAGGAGGGGAAAAAGGCGAGTACAAAACCTTACTGTGGGACAAAGAATGAAGACTCGTGCTCTGTATTCTCAGTCCTCATATAAACAAGACAGATCAAATTTTCCCATACAATGCAGACAACCCACCCCCACACACCATGACAGCCATCAGTCCCTTTTGTACCCACCTCTGCAACATGATAGTAAAGCAATTTTTCATGATACAATAAGTAGTTATAGCAGTGTTTTTGTGGATAGCTGGTGTCTTGACCAGATGTCAGATACATTAGATACAGAAAATTCTGTCATGTTTAAGATGATTGTAGTCATTTGGTCAAGCCATCTTTGACTGGCATCTTCTCTAGGTACTAAAAAAGGAAGAATTAACAACCAAATTCACAGTTCTGGTAATTAAGGAAGAAACATGAAGCCCAGAGAGATTCTATCCATTCTCTTGGACCAGCATAGTCAGTCCAAAAAGGATATCCCTTACATCTACTCCTTTATTTCAGTCTTTCACCCTGCAGCAAACATGCCAGCAGGGCCCAGTGCCAGTGAGTAATAGGAAGTGCCTTTGAAGTCCAGGGAGCACCAGGCAGAGAGAATGCCACTGTGACTCCTGGGAGAATTACACCCGTCCAACACCTCACCTTGTTTTACCTCACTGGGTAGTAAACACCTAACAAGTTTCCCAACAGAACAGATATGGTCATCCCTTCCTTTTCAAAAAGATATTTAAGTCAACAAATATTCCTAACATTAGAATAGTTTCTGAATAGTACTGCCTTCAAGAGGAACTTGCAAGGAGTAAATGCATCCTCTCATTGCTTCGTTCCTCTCTTTACCCTTTTATCTCCTCTTCCTCATTTTTTACCGATTAGGCACAGTGTTACATCAGATATTTCAGGTCTGTGTCACGTCATCATCTGTTTTACTCTCACTGCAATTTGGGCATTGTAATACAAAATAATAGTGATACTGCACAACATTCTCTTTTTGGGACTGCTACTCAGAAAACCAAGTAAAAACAAAGTAAAAGCATTAATGAGAGCCCTTCCTTGGCCAGACACACTCCCCTCAAACACTAGCATATATAAAAATATATATATGTATATATCCTAGTGTATATACATATATATATATATGCACACACTGTATGTATACAGTTGAAAATCAGCTGGTTTCAGGCCAGTTCCCATTTCTCAGTTTACAGGTGTCACCTGGATGGCATTCTGCTCATTCCACATGGCCAGTTTACCTCTGGTGTTTTACCCACACCCTGTAGGGATAAAACCCCAAACCAACACTTTTGCACTGCACTTCAGTAGGATACAGAAGTTTCCTACTGAACTGGGGTTAATTTATTCACCAGTATGCTAATTTCATTTGCCTATGGCTATTAGTGAATAACCTGAAGCCTGAATTTGGCATGGCTGTTAGGAGTGCCTGCAGTGATAAATGACCAAGTGGGTATATCTACACGGGTTCTTTTTCTTCTGCATTTTAATTCATTAACCAAATGAGGTCTTAAAACCATTTACCTATTTCCTGCCCTTCTGATAGATTAGTATGCATTTCATAGTCATCCATCTGATAAAAGCAAAAAAAGCAAGACTCCCCTCCATGGTATTATAGACAAGACTCTCTCCACCCTTCTCATTACTCAGCTAAACTCAGTTTTGTTCCTTCCTGGTTTTCTGCTCCTACCGTGATTTGCAAGTGAATAACTCCCCTCTCCGAGGAGGCTGGATCAGATGCAGAGTAATTGTGCCAGGCTGGAATGAAAGGAGCTGCACATCTCACACTCACTGCCTCCCAGTTAGCTGGGCAGAGAGGTTATTTTCTCACCACCCTTGGGGATCCCACACCTCCAGAACAGCTGAACTGCCCTGCTCACCTGGGAGCTGGGTCTGGGAACACTTTCCACCAGCACATGCCCATTTCAAAGAGATCCCCCTTCCCTCAGGACTAGGTTTCCTCTCTCCACTCCCACGGGCAATAGAATTTGATGGTTTCAGGGTGAGGGACAGCACAGGAGGGATTCAGCTGCAGGCTCATCTTTTGCTATGACTGCTGGGCCAGCAGAGCAGTGAGAGCCAGTGCTGACCTGGAAGGGTGGCAGGAACACAGATCCAGGCACAGAAGGAGAAGCAGAAGAGAAAGAAAGCATCCCACTGGGCAGTTGTGTGATCCAAATATGATGGTGGCAGCTGCCAGGTGGGCAAAGACTGGCCAGTCTAGAGCTGATCAGTGAGCAGGGTGAACTTCTCCTGTTTGTGTCTTATTTACAGCTTTACCTCTAACACCTAGCTGGGTTTTTTGGGTTTTTTTTTGTTCACTTGTTTTGGAGCTTTGTTTTTTCTGCTTGATTTTAAATTTTCCTTGCAAGCACTAATAAGGCTTCTATAAAATGTTTGCCCTGCCTACATAGGGCACATTAAATTGAGCAGGGCAGGGAAGCCCATGACTCAAGGGTCACAGCTCCAGGTTTTGGGACACAAGCTCAAGGCAGATCCTGTGAGTCATTCCCTATCTCCTACACATCCAGCTTCAACAGCTCTGCAGTTCAACAGACTTCACTGGTTTCACTAATATATCACTGCCTGTCCTTTGGAAATCTAGCACTTTATTTAGAGAGACTTGCCCTTACTTGTCTTTCCTTTTAAATTCCAGTAAATCACCTTTCTGATCATTCAGTCCAAACTTTTTTTTTAATAAGTAGTTTCTTCAGAACATCCTCAACTATTTATTGACAGCAAGACTGCAAATGTGTCACCTCCTATTGACTCAGTAAATATTTGGTCATTCTTTCCAGTTCACATGCTACAAAATATATTCACTTTTCCCTTTTGGGATGGTGCTGGTGGTGAGAGAAATGATACAGGACTCCACATCCCAAAGCTGCACATTATTGCCTGCTCTGTTTGGTGACTGAACCTTTCTGTTCCCTGCCTGCACTCCTGAATCTTACCTATAGCTCCAGCCTTTACCTGGCTTTTAATGATCTCACTTCTGAAAAGGTGAATTTAAAACCCAGCAACTGCTCTCCTGCTATACCATCTGGTCCCAGTCGATTTTATGCTCTTTAAAAGCCCAGCTTTTTTGACTCAGTAATTCTAAGTATTTTTAGTTTGCAGTTGTTGCTATTCTACAGCTGGGATCACAATGTTTTGAAGTAAATCAGATGAGAATTATACCGTGCAGAAAGTAGCAGCAGATATTCAATGCACCTATATTAGGTTAATGTATTCTTTTTATGGATTTATTTTTCTTAGTTCAAGACATGTAGAAAAGAATAGGGAAAATAATAAAATCCTTCAAACAAGTGATTTACTCTAAATCAGGGATGTGTTTACCTGCCCTACTTAGACAGGAAAAAAACAAGTTAGCTAAATATTACTAGATATGAATATTTTTGTCCTTTATTTCCATAAAGATTAGCTGCATATGGCCCCTTGAGTAAACAATGTGTATTGGCTCATGAGCTCTATTGGGAAAAATGCAGCATTAAAGATGGATCTCTGCTCTCAGTTCTGCTGCAATCACACTACAACCAAGAGACTAAAAGAAACAAAAATGTTTATTGATTACTTTCCCCATAACTTTGTACAAGGAATATTGAAGACCAGCCACGTGTACTAATGACCTAACTTCTCTCATTTAGTTATAAGGATAGAAGCAAAAAGCAACAGGGAAGAGATCTCTGTAAAGAGAATTTGGATTAGGAAGAACTATATAACCTTCATTTCTTTCAAATTAGGAATGTTTCCAAGCAGAATACACAGATATCCTTCAAAATAAGGACTGAAAACCAATTTCATGGACTCTCTGCAGTGCAATAACACAAGACAATGCTGTGTCTCCACAGCTAACAGAGTGTCTGTTTAGAGTGCTGTTTCCACAGATGCCTCCAGCCCTTCCAGCACAAGGATTTACATTCCATCACCTCTCACAGCTCCTCTCCTCCTTGTTGGTTCACAGAAGCTACTTCATCCTATCTCTGAACAATTTTCATACAGCTACAGCATATGGATGGGAGTGGGACTAATGGCAGAGCAGATGTCACAATGCACTGCTCTATAAGCACCTATTCTTTCTTTGCCATCTTGGTTTCAGGTTAGAAAAGAAACATCCTGTACAACTGCATTCTGCTCAACCTCACAGAATTTGAACATTTATCAGTTACTCCAGTGTTTAAGTCATTATTCTTGTCAACAGCATTTACTTGCTTTTCATCCCCTCCCCAGAGGAACAGTAAAACAGATTTATCTTTACTTTCTGATCTTTATTCTTCATTGTTACTTTATACAGAAAAGTTTCTGCTTTGTTTCCCCTACTTCCACATAGGGGCTTTTTTCCTTGAAATCCATCTTTCTCAGATGCTATTTTTCCCTCTGTTCATCACATTGCTCTAATTGGCTTTGCCACTATCCATCTTGTTCTGGTTTGTACCCAAAGCTTCTCTGTGCTTTTAAATTTAAAGCCAGTCTTCAGCAGAACTAGTCATGGGGATGGTGATCCCAAAACACCAGCACATGCCTGAAAACCAGGCCTGTTTCAACCCTGGTTGACCACCAGTGGCTTCCCTAATGATGGCTTTTTGTGAATTTGGTTCTGTTGTTCTCACCCTCAATTCCATGGTTAGATAAGGCTGCAGACATGGCTGCCTCAGGATATTAAATTAGTCTGGGAAATTTGAGAAACAAAAGAGCATGTTTGGTCATTCAGACCCTATAACAGATGGAAATCTGAGAAGAGAAGGCATTAGGGACCCCTGGCCTATGGCTAATTCCATCTTCAAGAAAAAGGCCATTTTAAATGACAACTTATTTGTATAAATGTATTTGATCAATAAATAGTGGAGTATTTACTAAGCTTCCCTAATAGCTGCAGCAGGCTTTATATATGTGCCTTGCCTTGATGCCAAACAGTTTCATCCTCCATGGACTGGAAAAGCAGAGTTCACAGGATTTTACTGTAAACCAGAGCTATGCTACTCCTCTAACCCCATTAGAAAGTAAGGAGAATTACTTTTACTAACAATGAGTTAAATTAATGTGGATAATCGAGTACTGTAAGCAGAGATGTTATTATGGGGAGGGGGGATTGACATATGAAAAAGTATAAACCTAACTCTTAAAAGAGCCAGAGTAAAAATGGGCTTTCTATTATCCATAGCCATTCCTGATGGCTCTTAAAAACAAATAAGCTAAAAAGTATCATCTGTCTTTTTATTTTATTAAGAATTGGTCATCACTGTCCCATCTGCTCCATCACTTAATTCCAGAACATCTGAATGTAATATTAAATTAACCTAGCGTGGGATACTTATTCCTGTTTCTGTTTAAACAGCAGTATGTTTCAGTTTTGGCTTGATCCAATGTAAGTTTTATGGGAACAAGTATATTACTGAACAGAGTTTTTAAGTTTCCTATAACTATTCTATAAACTGAACGTGTGAATTTTCTCTACAGCAAGTGACTCTCCTGATATTAGGAGCCCCATGGCAAAGTTGAATAAATGTCTGGTTGTAGCAGCACAGCACAAAGCCATCTGCCTTCCCATGTGGGTCATAGAGCCAAAACTGACCTTTTGCCTCGTGCGCAATTATTTTCTGAGCAACAACTGGAAGAGGCTCCTCATGGTGAGCAGAGGCCAGAACCCCACTGCTTCAAAACCACGGTAGCTGTGAGTCAACAACTGTCACCACGTCAGTGAGATGTTACCATGTGGCTGAGGAATAAACAAAACAAACTAAACATAGATTCCACCATCTGAAGTTCATCTGAAAACTGCTCAAGTTCAGCAGCTCAGCTGAGATTGTACTGAGCAGTTGTTTCATTAATATTACAGCAGGAAACAAAGGAACCAAACTTCAGGCACCAACATTGGTTGGTCTTTGGCTTCAGAGGAACAAGCTCACCGTGATTCAACAGCCATTATCAATCAAAATCACCAGAAGTCACTATTGCAGCTAAAAGATTCTTCAGGTCAGAGAAATGGGTCATTTTCAGTTAGAGATCACTTGAATTTATTTTCCTCTGGATTCATCTCAGATATCCAAACACATTTTTTTAACTATACAGCAATATAGCAAATATATTTTGACTGTTTCAGTACAAACATAAACAGAAAGTTAATGGAAAACTTTGAGCAAGGTTTAGTCCCCAGATATCACTATGCTAATCCAAACAGAAGATTTGCCAGTGCCTGGGAAGGATTCTATCCTGTGTTGTGTCACATTTTTCTCAGGGATGTGCATCTTCCCATTCTTATTTACTTCCCTAGGAAGAGACTGGCTTTAATCTGAGGCAGAAGGAAAACCCTGCATGGGATTTCCCCCCTACTCAGACACTCTCCAAGCCTGGTTGAAAAAAAACCAGATCACGTGTGCATTTGTATCAGATCAGATATAATTAACAAGAAAAATTGTTTTTGCTTACAATAAAGGATTTGCCAAATAAATATGAGAGAGTTGCTGTTTGACATCTAAGTACAAAGACATTGAGAAAATATTGCAATGTCCTTACAAAATGCCTCAATGAAGTTTGAGTTCTTTTACCCATCACAGGATGACATACAATGCCAGACAAATTTAAAAGCCCTGGGATGTAACTGGTATGATTTTACATACACAGCTTATTGCAAAAGAGTGAAATGCAGTTACCACCTCCTTTCCCTTCACTCAAATATTCATCTAAACTAGTGTTGAGATAAAGGAAAAGCAGAAAGAGCATTTAAAGAAATGTTAATACTTATGGTCTTGGAAACATAACAGAGTGAGACCATACATTTATGGTGACTTGCCAGGAATTGCAAAACTGCACTGAGCAGTAAATAGCTTTGCAGAATCCAAAACAACAGTAAAACCATTTCCCTGTGCTTCCTAGGCACTGGTTTCAGCCAGCACTGTGCCACACACGCGAGCTTTCCTGCCCTTCACATGCTGTCAACAGAATAAATGGAGAGTGATGAGATGGTGCCTTTCTCACAGCTGGACTGTGCCAGGACAGCACTGACCATAACATTTCATAACAGAGAAAGGGGAGAGGGAAGAAATGGAAAATCATGTGCAACTAAACAAAATCTGGGTGGTTATACTTGACAAACTCTGTAAAAGCCAGATAAACAAGAACAGCAGAAGGGACACAGACAATTGTGGAGAAAGGAAAAGCCCAGTGTGAGCAGTGAGGTGTCTCGAGAGGGTTTAGTCCCTGGTGGGCTCTGAAGCCTGAGGCTGGACTACCTAACCCTTGGTGGCTTCACTTTGCAGATTCATCTTTTCAATTCGCTCTTTGTAAAGCATTTTCGAAAACATATGGTAAATGGAGACGTTCTTGAACACATTCCATATAATAAATGTTTTATGTTGCATAATAAATAACCAAATTCAATTAAGCTCAGCATAAGAGCCATATTTTGTGAGCATTGTTGGGAATTTAAACATCCAACACACTTTTAGAGTAAAACATTTTGTTAGCAGCTTTATAACAGAATTTGATGTTAGATAGCCTGAAGTCTTCTTTCAGACACAAGAAAGAATCTGGATTTAATTATTGTAATAATCCTGAGAATGGGATTTTGACCTCTCATTGGAGCAATCCAGGAATGACTCCTTTGAATCTTTCTCTTTACAGCTGTGGAAATTAGACACTAGACCACAATTGGTTTGTATTAGGTTTTGGGATGGTGTAACATAGGTGGTTAAATCCTAGCTTCAATGCTCCATTTGTGATTTTTTATTAAACTCATTCAGACTACCAATATCTTGGAATGATGCCAGGGGATCTTGCAATTGGACTCCTGCCTTCTCAGAAGGAAACAAAACTACAAAGATCCAAGTGAAAAAGGATCCTTGAAATTGAAAAGAAAAAACTTTTTTTCTCAAGCTGGGCAGGCTTTTATATGTGGTATATCCTTATTCATTTCCAAGGTTTGAGATTTTGATAGTTTCAGACTGATGGGGTATTTGTGGGGTTTGGGTGGGGGTTTTTTGCTGTTGTTTAGAGGTTCTTGTTACTGGAAGCAAAAGTTGTGTGACAAGACAAAAGAAAATTAACCTTTCTTCTGTTTGGAGCAAAATTTCAATAAGTATCCTACTAATTTAATCTATGAAAGGTCAAGTAACAGCTTAGTATAAGAACTGTAATAAACATTGCTATTTTAAAAGAAAGATTGGGAACATTTTCAGGTCATTTCACTGTCCTGGTGGACTAAGATTTAAATTACTGAAAATGTGGAGTCATTAAAAACATGAGTAGATCAAGCTCCTTCTTACTGATTTAAGGAACTCTTGTACCATATACAGTGACTAACAAAAACCACCCAACAAGGAGAGAGTAACCACCCAAAGTCTGAAGAATCACTATAAATATTAAGTTAGGATGACTAAAGCCTAAAAACCATGGGAACACAACTGTTTTTAAGTCATCCAAGCTTGAGCTACAGACTGCAGTGATAGAGACTCCATCACATGCCTATCCTGTTCCAGAATAAGTCTGTTGGAACAGAAGGACTTTCTAACATAATTCATTTGTCTGCTTTCCCCATTCATTTTTCTGCTGTGCCCCACTGGAAGCAACATCTGGAGTTAGGAACAGTACAGGGATGGACCTTGCCTATAAAAACGGGCATTAAAAAGACCATCCTGAGAGATGGCACACTTATTTCCTATCCTCAATCTCCTGTGACAACTAGTTATTATATTTTCTATACCAGCTGTGGTATTTCAGTTGTTGGTGCTGTGGTAACCATTGCTGGATGACAACATTTTAGTGGCAGATACTTAAGCTGTACAAAACAGTCTGCCTGCCAAACAGGCAGTGACTTGGTTTGCAGCCTCCCTAATATATGCTCAGTCTAATCATTAACTAGAAACATTTTTCTAATTCTTCAGCACTTAAATAAAACAGTTCATAAAGCTTAAAAGGGGAAAAATAGATTCAAAGTTGCTGGATCCTTTGAAGTTTCCATCTGAGACAGTGGAGTTTCCCCAGGTTTTCTGAGGCAGACTGTGGTCCTGTAAGATGCATCTCTTGTGGTTCACCCAAGATGCTATTTGGGAAAATTTGGAATTCTGCAAATGTTATACTGTTCAAATAACTTGATGGTTTGGTTTCTTACGATGTATGCAGGAGGAGTCTGGAAACTACAGCAATCAATTGTGGCCAGGTTTTGGATCATAGCAGAGATTTTAGACCTGGAAACTTCTCCAAGATATTCTACAGGCAGGGACTGAGAATGAAACTCATATTTCCACTCAGATACTCTCACTGCTACTTCCATTTCATGCTTTCATTCTACTACCACCCCACTTATCTGGCTTACTATATTTTATATCTGCATCATAAGATTCCCATGCCTGGAAAAATTTTCTTTGAGGTCTTTCTATAGCACATGCATGGGGAGACATAACTATTTGTCCAGCATTACTAGGTAGATAGTACAAAAAAAAGTATTTTACACAAAGATGAAAAGGAGTCTTTAAAATATTTTGCACATAAGATTTGCAGCCCAGGTTCTCAAAGGTAGAAAAATTATACAAAAGGAAACAAAAAAAATTATTGTCCATACCTCAACACTTCAAGGATTTTCCTACTTCAAAACAGGATGGTTCCAGCCCCTCCAGGCAGGAGTTTCTCAGACTTTTCTTCAGTATCAAATTCCTTCCCCAGCCATAAGACCACCAGCTCTTTAGTACAGAATAGGCTTCATACCAAAAAACCCTCAAAGAAAAGTTAATATGTTCTTAGAACAAGTGAAATGGGATTTTAACCAATTTACACTGAGGGCAGCAACCTCACCAACATACCAGGCTTCCATTCCAGTGCTCATCACTCCAGATTGCTTGTTTTGATGTGTTTCATTTGCTTTATGAATAAAACCACTCACTGGTACAGACAGAAGGTACAGTGTGCTCTAGGGTTCACTCTGTTTATGTGGGCTACTGTGAACAACAAAATATTAAAGGGCCTGGGCACCTTGGAGCACTCCCATTTGATTTGGAGAAATAAAGAGCAGCATCAAACAAGGAAAATACCGGGTTACATTATGTTTCATGTTGTCACATATCTTGTATATTTCATAAAAACCCATAATAACAGGAAAAAAGCAGGAATAGAAAAACATTACCAGCATTTATGACAACCTGCATCTTGAGTATTAACAGACCTGCTGAGATTTTTAGCCTTATTCTCCCATGTAAATATAGTCAGGAGCAAATAACAGACAACTGATGTTGCATTACAGAAAATCGCACATCAGCTATATTATAATATTTTAAAATAATGTTACAACCTCTCAACCATCATAGGCTATCAGCATTGCACTAGATTAGTTTTCTGAAAATTTTTTCATCTTTGAAAATCTGGACAGAAGATTAGTTTAGGTCATACCATCAGCACAATGAGTTTGGTGATTTCTCAGGCTAAATTAAGGACATATATCTTTACCACAGGAGCCCAATTTTACCTTTGTTACAGAAGCTGAGTGCTTTGCACTTACACATGTATTTAAATTTAGCTTTGGTTGCATTTTTACAGCACTAGCTTGTGTGGTAGTGATAACATGGTTTAAGTTATGAGTTATGCATGTACATGGGGGCTTGTGTGCATGATAAAAATTTACAAGCTAGATTGTAAAGCTATAGTTATCCCAGGCTAACACCCTGCAAGCTCACAGCTATTTTGGCGTATGAATGTTTTTGCTGGATATGCTGCATACAAAGTGACATGGTCAGTGGCAAATCTCTGATAGTAATTTTGCATACCTGAAAATATTTTTCCAGCAGAACTCCCTGGTTGTTGTGCTGGTTGACAGCAATACAAGCAAGGGAGAAATCTCAAAACAGAAACATCAAAAAATTTAAGAGAAAATAAAGAAAAAAAGAAAAATAAAGGGGGAAAAAGAAAGCGGAGTAGTAGAGCAGTTTCCACACGAGGTGAAGGTGACTTTGAGTTTTACAAGGAAAAGGAGACTCACATAAGATTTAAGGACAGTTTGGTAGGGATCAGTTTCACAGAGAAAAGAATTCCTACATGAACATCCATTAATTAATTACAGTTGAAGACACAGCACAGGATGCACACTCATCAGAAACACACTAGCATGAGATCTGGAGTGGGACAGAATCCATTTTCCAATTCTGGAACTGGAAGGACTGACAGCTAAGCTAAAATCAAAAAAGAAACTCTAGTTGAGGTGTACACAAAAGCCACTGAAATTCAAACAGCTACAGAGACTTCCCCTCACTGAGCTTGTATAATTACACATACACTATATATATATATATACCTGTAATTCTCTTAGCTCTTTCAAAAATCCCCCATTCAATGGTTTATGATAATATAAACTGTTCTGATTTACTTTGCAAGCCTGTGCAACATCCTGACAGGTTTCAAAGCCAAAGGCTGAAGCCCAGCCCCAGACATTATTTAAAACAAAGCCACAAAATCTCCAAGCCTCAAACTGGCATGTTTCACCAAAAAGGTGATGATTTAAACCCACTAAATTTCACACTGAGTAAATGAACTGCTGAAACTTGGTCTTTAACCAATGCTTGGAGCAGACATCAAATTGCAGGGTCTGAGATGAGAAAGGTTCATCCAGAGGACACTGCAACAGGTCTGAGCCCAAATAGGTATAAACAACCAAAGTGAGCTGTACAGCTGCCTCATTATTATACTCAGATGGCCAGAAACATATTTTATGTCTTGATGATGCTGTGTATAAGAGGTGGCAAAACCAGTCTCTCTGTTATGCAGAGATTTTAAAATATGAGCACATCTTTTAAAAAGTTTTGAAGGAAAAAAAAAAAGAAAAAAATCAAATTAAGATCCCGCTGATACTGAGTTTATGTTAATTTGTATGTTTTACTTGAGTCAGAATCAGCAAGATTTATTTTTGTACCCGTTGGAGCCTTTCAGACATTTTCCCTCTCTCTTGCTGGGTGATATCATGCAAGAGCCACATGCAGAGAGCTCAGGCACCTGAAGGGCTGGGGAGGCCAGCCTGGGACAAGGGACAGGAGGGGACTCCTGCAGTGCCAGGGTGGCAGTGCTGTGCTCTGGGAATCAAATGTTCAAATGCAGCCCTGGCAGGAGCACTGCAGAGCACAGAAATACCGCTGTCCACCTTTTGCACTCATGCAAAGTACGTATAGGAACCCAGCAAGCCTCCCAGGGAAAGGCAGGTTCTGACCACACATCCTGGGGCTCCAAGCTGTGTCCTCAATGTTCCAACAGCCCTGTTACCTCAGGAATCTCTTCTGGCAGCAGGGAATTCCCATCCTTTCACACAGAGGCTGCTAAGGACCTGGAAACAACCACATCCAGTCCAAGCCCCTCAGCTGACGGAGCCAGTCCTTGAAGGTCTTTGCTTCTGACCTCAGGAAAGCCACAATGGGTAACAGCATGTACATACACAGAGATAATATGAACTGAAAAGCAGATTAAACAACAACATTTCTAGATTGAATTTAAGATTTCAAACGAGTGTAAAAATATTTGTTTTACTAATGATCCAGATATATAAACTGCCCATTAGAAAAGTCATAATAAGTCCATGATTTAAAACATAGTTCTTAAAAATTTAGTCCATGCTGGCAGTTAATATCCACTACTGGCTAACTTTCTCCTTTTTTTTAATACATCCTAAATTATGGGAGACACTATGTTTTATAAAACAAAGTGTTTGCAGGATTTCACAATTTCTTGAAAAAGTGTTTTGTAGCAGTCACTAACAGATCTTCCTTTGCCATAGGAAAGGTTATCACAGCTTTGTGAAACAATCTTTGCTACCAACATAAATTTCCATATAACTGCATAAAATGCGACTGTACCAAGGAATTCATCTGCAAAGAGGACAATCAAGATTCCCCTTCCTTGGAAAGGAGCTGTTTTAGAAGTTTTTTAGAAGTTTTACTTCTCATTTTGATGACACATAGCAAGGCCCACACTCAATACAATATACTCAGTTCTAAAAACCTAGTTTTCACTAAATCCAAGACCAAAACACACATACCTCTGACATTAAATTGTGATTCATAGTCAGTGTTAGACTTCATTAGGTTATTGCTAAATTTCATTATGATTCAACATTTATTTGAGGTCAACTTTCACAAATTATGATTAAGCCAGCAAAATCTAGTTCACTCCAATTGGTTTTACTACTACACATGGGTAATTTCTTAATATAACTCTTTTAGGTTGTATTTCTCTTAATACCATTGCTTCCCTCTGCATTAAGCTTCTTCTGTCTTCCTGGTGTTGAGTCAAAACGAGTCTCAAGATTCTTTTTCCATTGAAAAAACATGACACATAAAAGTAGTTTAATCAGGTCCTAGTTATTTTCAGGAAATATTCAGAACGAGTGATTAGAAACTTAGTGTGGTTTGCCAGATTACCTAGGTATTTTTATGTTTAAATCATGTTGGTGCATTTTCCTACATTAACAGCCTAATACAAATTAATGAGGCACTCTAAATACCACTCAATGCAACACTCTTCTTTTGCTTAATTGCATATAATCTTAGTTTAGTTCAGTATAATACTAGCTGCAAACAATTAAATACAATGGTAAAGCAGTTCATCAAACTTAAGCAAGATCCATGCCAAGTATTCAGCCTCTTTCCCCTGAGGTTAGAAGTTTAAGATCAGAATAATACTGAATCATATCCCTACTTGTAGCCCCATTATCTTTTCCTTCCTTAGTTCTTAGACAAAAATTGATGAAGAAGCCTAACCTCTAGATTTTTATCAGGCAGTAAGAACAGATCCATCACTTGGTATAAATCCACATTGTTTCCCTGAAGTCAATGCAGTTGTATTAATTTACTCGAGTCAAGGTCTGGGCCACTGCTTTTATCTATTCAAAGCTACAAGTACCAGATAACAATCACTCAGGGATTTTTTTTTTTTTTTGTTCCAAAACAGAATCAGCACATCAAATGCCTGTTTGATCTTGAACAGATTTTACATGTTTTATTGGCATAATAATTTGATACTATTGAAAACACTGGTTGTATGTAAGCTTTTATTTTTTTCCCCCTCTAATTCACCTGTGCTACAGAAGTGCATAGTATGTAGTTATAGATCTATAAATAATTAAAATCTAAGAGGGTTGTTGGGAAAATTGTCTCAACTGATCATTAGCCATATTTCACCTGTCTAGACATATTTGCATAGCATTTATCCCCCTCTTTAAAAGGGGTCATAGATTATACAAATCACAGGTGCCAAACGAGGATGGAGTAGAAGTTCCTTTCTCAAATCAGACACAAGTTCTAACAAGAGCCACCAAGCTCAAATCATTTAAGTGCTTTCACAAATTTCTCACAACCTCCTGTCTCATGCCATCTAGAACACATCTCACTTCCACTTGACACAGGCCCCCATCTTTCTCATCTACCAACAGCATTGATTTCCACAAACATCTCTGGTGTTTAGGATAAGGAGGTTTAAAGGAAGGCTTTAGGAAGGCAATGGTTAGCAAACACCAAGAGACTGTCAAAACATGTCCACCACCCTTTGCTTTCCAAGGATCCTTCCCACAGAAGCCATTTTATACCAGCAAACTTAATGGTGTGAAAATAGTGCCTTTGACAGTGAGTGCAACCAAGGCCAGACTGAAAATGAATATACAAAGTGCACAGAAAAACCTTTCCTCTCTCAATGAGAATAACTCATTTTACCTGTTATTTAAGAAATTTTAAAATTTGCTTACAGGTTATCTACGGCAACACCTCAGGGTCTTAATGTTGAAGCAAAATAGTTCTTGATATCATCTTTCTCCAGTGCAGAACCCATTCCCATCACAGCTACAAAAAGAGCTTGCACATCAGCTGACTTGGTTTGCACCCTCTCTGCAGTAGATAGCTCACTGCAGCTGAAGCCAGCACCATCCTCCCACTCCCTGGCAGCACTTTGGGTGGTGACACCTGTGGTGGATGTGGAGTTCAGGGAGGGCATTCACCTCCCCTGTGCTGGTGATTTACCCTTGGACTACAACACCTCACCACAGCCTCAAACACACACAATTATCCCACTGAAAGCAGCCTGTTCCTCATTAGCAATTTCACAGAGTCCGAAAATAATGATGTGACAACAAACTCAACAAAATTTGCTCTAGGGCACAACAAGAAATAGACAAGATTTCCATATTTTTGGAGGACAATTTACTGTACTTGAAAGAGATAAATTCTTTCTGTTTACATTAACTGCCTCACTATTTGGTCCAATTATTCTGACTACTTCAGCAATCATGTTATGCTTGTTCAAGAAGAAAGAAATAACAACAGCTTATCTTGTTGAGAGCAAAGAACAAACAGTAAAAAATCAGTGGATGCACTTAGGCACTACAGTTGTTGCTATTGTGCTAAAGAGATGATTCATGTTCTCATAGCAACTAGGGTGAAAGAAAAACGTTCTTCTTCTGAAAAGGATTCTGTTGTAGTGGTTAAAGAACTCTTGAATAATCAAGCCAAATGGAGAGGGGAAAAAACACTTCCCTATGAAATGATGTGCACTGAGCTCAAGGACATGTTGATCTTTATATTATATTGATCGCCATACATATCTCAGTTAATAATCTGCCACTGTGGTATGGTGTGGAGTGAAGACAAAAAAGGACAGGATCAGACCTCAGAAAGCACTTTAAATAAGGTGAACCTTCCAGCCAACAGCTGTGGTAACTGTGTGCTTATCGAGGCTTGCTACAGGAGGAATCTGTATCAGATATTCAAACCCAAATGCTCCTCAGTCAAAACCATTAATACAAGTGATCCGTACCAGCTCCTTACAAACTTCCCCATACATTTTGCATTCACATGGCTAAGTGGCCACAAACAGCGAGAACCAAATCTTTTCTGGCATTGCTGTCACGCCACGCTCATGTGTCACTTTGCTCTCACTGGATGCACATCACAGTCACAGCACATTGCAGGGAGCTGGCAGGAGTGACAGAGAAGTTTGAGTGGACCGTGGTCACGTTAAGCTGACTTCATGGTTTCAGTGCACTGTGATCTTGTCCTCACCCATTGAGGTTTACACTGTTATCACAGTCAAAACAGATCAGAGTTTGCTAGCACATCACTGTCATGTTTTATTCATGCTGAATATGCTGTATTTTCCCCCCCATCCATTCATGGCACAACGGCTTTCATAAAGCACTTGGGAAGTGGCTGCAGGCACGGAGGGCAGGCTTGTCCTTGACCTGCGCTTTAACGCTCTCCTTTGTGGCAAGCTTTAGTTTCAAATAATGGCCAGGTTGTGGAATTAGGAATCAATATTCAGAAGCACTAGCAAGAGAGAAGGGGTTTAATTTCCTGATACATGTCAGCATGACAGTGAGTTAGACCTAGACCAGGTAGCATCAGTTACCAGCACTACCTTCAGGGGCTGCTCCGAGGATGAACTTCCTGAGAAAGGATAAATGCATTTGCAATCAGCTGCATTTCTCTGGCTTTACTCTCTTTTCCTCTCTCACTGTCTTCCTTCCCCTCATCATCCTCCTGTTCTTCACTCACTCATTGCCCCTTCTCCATTTAAAGGAGACTCAGCTGCCCCCAGTCCCCTCTGCCAGAGCAGGGATCCTTGCTGCTGCCAGGACCAGCTCAGCCTCTTTGGATGACAGAGACCCACGGTACCCAGAGGTCAATGTATTAAGTCCCTTGAACTGAGAGCTGGGCAAAGAATTACTGTAAAAATTCAGAGAATCCCACCCAAATGAGGGGATCCCAAAAATATGCCTTCTAATCTTACCAAGGTATGTTCTGTGTTATCCCTGCGAGGGAGTATTCAGCTGGTGGCCAACAGCTGGCTGCAAGATGGGCTGCAGCCTTCAATGTCTATTTCCTCTGCAAATTTGTGTTGCAGTTCTGCAGCCACAGAGAGTTCTGTAAACGACCTTTAATTAATAGTTTCATCCATGTACAGCTCAGAGTATCTGCCCTGTTAGTAATTACTATTTTGAAACTAAGGCTATATTGGTAAATTCTCCTAACAGTTTTTGCAGCAAGTTTTGACAGCTTTATACAGGGGAGTGGAGTGGTAGCAAGATATCTATCAAGATATCACTACACTGCTTCCTTAAGCTTACCCAAAGCTTTTCAGGAACTGTTTGGAATGTCCTATGGTTTCACCATCCTCTCTACATCAGCTGGGATTTTGGCAGAGAACTGCTTTCATACCCAGATTTTGGCTGGGTATGAAAAAGCACCAGGAGATGCTGGATGGACTCAGACACCATTCTCAGTGGAACAAAGCTGCTGTGACTGCTGCAGGGTCCTGCTGGCAAAGCACAACTGCAAGCTCAGCACTGAGCCCTGGAGCTCATGGTGATTGTGCTACAGAGATCTCCCCTGGATGTGATCCCTGCCCTGGCTGTTCACTGAGCATTTTTGAGACAATAATTCAAGCATGTGCCTCCGAGTTTTCAAGGTACCCAGATATATCTAAACAGACATGCAAATTAAAGCACTGCCTCATTAAGCAAATAGGTTTGAATTTCATTGAGGCTGTTATATTTTTTCAAATATTTGCAAGATATGTAGATAGCTAATTAAGAAATATTCCTCTGCTCCATTTAAAGGTCATTTTGTAACAACTAAAATAACTTTCTTTGGACCAGGTATTCACACCCTGAGATTCTTGCCCACGACAAGATTAATCTTTGCCCTAGATTTAGCAGCTTAGTCCCTCTCTTAGTTTCTTTGTGCTAGTTAACCACTCCACCAGTAAACTTCACTCTAAAATTGCACTGATGATGTATTTGTTGCTGTGTGACCTGGGCAGAGGTGGGAGCATTCCTGACATGAACTTTTCTCCACTCCTGCAAGGTCTGGGAGCTCATACCCATTTGAAGTTCCCAAAGCACTTTTCCCCATACACAAGCATTTCAGAAATAGGTCAAAATGTCTTCTAGCTAATTTTGGTTTCCAGAAAAGTTAAGCTGCATGCATATGGCTCTATTATGATTAAATGATGCAGATCTAAGTACTCTGAGTTTACAAAAAGAAAATGGTTATGAAGTGACTGTTTTCACTAGCTCTCTTTGTGTGCTTAGAACATAATTAACTGGAGGACAGGCTTGCCCTGGCACAAGTCAAAAACCATTTAAACAGAGATCTTTCAAATTAAATGTTTGAGAGCCTGCTTGTGGGTTTTATGGATTTCAGGAGGGCAGATTCACATGGCAGAGTCTGGCAACAGCACAAGAAATGCCCTTTTCTTGCAGTGCCTCTCTTGCTTGCCCACTCCCAAAGAATTACAGCAGATGCCTCACGAGGCTGAGGGCATTCTGCAAAGCAGTTTATGGTGTCAGTGTCACTTCTTGACACAATAGAGACTAAAACACTATGGTTGGGTCCACAGGAAAACCACCATCTCCAGTCCCAGCAAGCTGGGTGCTGGGCTCTTCCAGACTGGTTGTTCCTCTAAGGGTCAGAGGGGTGACCCCATAAGGATCATTGCTCTACTGCCAGCTCACCTCAGCTCCAGGGGGGTGCAGCCCCAAATCCCCATTGGTAAATGCCAACAAACACCTTCCTGTGGCAGCTTGCCTTGATCTTGAAAGGTACTTTACCCTGAAAAAGAGTTTGCTATGGGAGACTACAGGAATTTGGTTGTGGCATGATGTGGAGCCCAGCAGGGAAAGAAGCTCCATCTTTTATCACAGCAAGATGATGGAATTTAACTTGCTTGGACCTAAACTCTCCCCTGCCAACAGTGCAGTACTTATCAAACCAGCAGCAATTTCCTTGCATGCATTGCTCTGTAGTTTAAAGCAGGATTTTGTCAGTGTTAGCATCAGTATATTACAGTGCCTGCCACCCTCCATGCCAAGCTAAGCTAAGGGACAGAATCTTCCTGGAGACTCCCATGTTCAAAGGATTTCTCAAATCTGGTTGAATTTACTGGGAACCAGCATAAATTACCCTGGATGGCTTCTAGGGGCAGCAAATGCCTTGAAAGCAGTGGCCCTTTTTGCCTGGAATGTGAATTCTCAAATGCTCATTTTGGACACAAGTCAGATCTGCTACCACGATGGCACCATGAGGAAAGCAAAAGATGAAGCTTGATAGCAAACATGCCCTGTACCTTTTTTCATATTACTTTATTTCATTCTTTCTCTGAGTGTGCTACGTTATTAATGTTGTGGTAGGGATATGATCCAAGTCAGGGTGAATAAGGGTAACTGTTGCTGAAACAAGTGGTTCCCAGGCCTCCAACATGTTCACACCACTACCTTTGTGCACAGTAAAAAGAAAAAAAAATTAAAAATTCCACAGTTAGAGGTCAACCACTCCAGTCTCCTGATATATCACACTACCCAGACACATGAACATTAGTGTCTGATCCAAGGGAAGCAGAAATGTGTTTCTG
Organism: Geospiza fortis; assembly: GCF_000277835.1. NCBI lineage: Eukaryota > Metazoa > Chordata > Aves > Passeriformes > Thraupidae > Geospiza > Geospiza fortis. Next base: position 5,408,427 of record NW_005054343.1, read on the forward strand.
GGGGTAGGGATGGTATTTTTTTCTCCTCAAAAGTTATGGTGTAAAAAAAATTAAGCTTTGGCTTGTACACAACAGACCTTCCTGGTAAACCCTATTGGTAGAAGGCCTAAATTAACCTTACTAAGACTAAATTCTCAGAGGATTCACCTCTGTCCCTCTTCCCCCCAGAACAACCTTGAAATCACTGCTGAAATGCCTTTGGCAGAAAGGAGTCACATTTCTGCTTGGCTGCCCTGGATCAGATCTTGAGTGGCATGGATTACATGGAGTCCAGTCAGGAAACACAGGGATCTTCTGCTTTAGCCAGATATATCCAGACCTGGAGGTCTGCTACAGCTGTGTCGGCAATTCAGCGAGTGGCAGTGCCAGAAATTAAATACAATATCGCTTTTTTTGGCTGCCAAAGTAGCTCTAAGGAACCATTTACACTGAGTACTGCAGAGCCCAAAATGTGGGAGGTATTGCCCAGAATGCAAGTGAAAATGTGACTTTAGAACTGCTCATTGGCAACCAGCCTTCCCACTGCAAACAAAAAAAGGCCAAGGCCATTCCCAGGGTGAGGCAAGGAGGGTTCACTCCCCACCACTGTTAGCAAAACCTGAAGGAAAATAAATCACCACACCATGATCCAGGAACAGTATGGCCATAATGAGATGTGCTGTCCTTCTCAGAGCTTCGGGCTGACAAAAATTTACATGAAGGGGCCCTTTGGAAAGCCACCACCTCTTGTAAAAGGGGTACCACTTATACATTAGTTGCTGTACAAATACTTTGGGTTCCAGCCACAGTAAGGCAGGTCTTTGCTTTATCACAAGTTCCTCTTAGGCCAACACAAAACCATCAGGAGCAAATGAACAACCCCACAAACTGTGATTTAGCTTTCAGTCAGTCCCTTTGGGGATCCATTTGTTTTCCACTCGTTTTCTCTTTCCCATGGTTTTCACTAGGATCACTTCAGTCTTTAAAGATGGTTTGCATGGTGCAAGAAATATATTTCTTACAAAACTAGGCTGCTCCTTTCTCCAAGCACTGCTCTTTGAACATTAGATTTGTACTATTTCTCACAGCTATTTCTGTTCCTCTGCAAGTTACTCTTTACCAGAAGTAATATTCCACAATGCTCTCAAGTCCAGCAGGATTATCTGGTGGGTACAATACTACTTACCATGGCATCTCAATCTACTTTTATGAAGTAAGAAAATGTCCAGAAGCCTCATGCAAGGGAAATGCATCATTACATTTTTTGTTGCTGTAAAAACTGCCTTGCTCTTCCACACATTCAAAAAAAGTAAGAGGGAAGAACATCAAACCAATTTTCCCTTCTATTTCTTACAGGATAAGACAGCTTCTACCAGATATACTTGCAAAACTGGAGGAGCATTTCTCAGATAAAAAAAAAACAAACCATCTAGCACATTTACTGCTGGGCATCCTGAACAGAGTTACCTTGATAAAACTGCTTCTTGGTATTCCCATTTGCTAAACACGCAGAAAGTTCCTTCTGTTCACCTTTGTGTCCCATTCATAAGTGAACTGCTTAAACAACTCTCCAATCCAAGCTGTCTCCCTGACTAATAAGTTCTTTTATTGACAGCTTGCCAGCAACAGCCCTAGAGTCAGCCTGAGAACATAAATACAGGCTCTTGAGCTTGCTTCAGTGTGTTAGAGGACGCTTTCAGTAATGTCGACAAAGCTTTAATGGTGTGAACTCAGAGCTCGAGTACTACTGAGCACTCCAGCGATCAACACCCACAGAACATTCAGAGAGTTTCGTTCCAAAAGTATTTTAGGAACCCTTGAAATCAGAGGCTTTCTCTCTGCTCTGCAAGAACTCATTTTGGAAAACAATTTAGGCCATTTTTAGTTACAGAACTGTTGAGATAACCCCTCTCGTGGTGTCATTCTCCTGTTGCCTTTGTTTCTACAATGTCACACTTTCAAGCCACCTCTCCTCTTTGCTGTCCAGAGGGTCTTGTCTTTCCAAAACAGCTCTGAACCACAATTAACATATAGAAAAAGCAACATTTCCTGTTCCAGCTCCATCCTGAGCAGCTCAGGAGATGGAGCATGTCTCACCAGCCTCGCTGCCTGCTGGGTGTTGTTATCCTTTGACTAAACCTAGAGAAGGCTCAAGGCTGCTCCAGCTTGTGGGGTGAAATGTGATCCCACACAGCTCAGGACAGCTTCCCTTTGACCTCTCCACGCTTGTGAACACAGCTCATAAAAACCCCTGGGTCACAGCAAGGAGTCCTGAACTTCTTTACCTCATACTTTTCCATCGTATAGAGCGATAAACTGTTTTGGAAAATTAGTGTCTTGTGTCCAATTCTTGCTTTAAAGTCTCTGTCATCTCCTTTTCCACTGGCTTTGAGAGCATGTGCTGCAGCACAAAGCCAGCACAGAGCCCCTGCTCACTCCCTGTCCCAGCTCACACAACTTTGGGTTTTAGAGCTTGTCTACAGACAAAAGTTTTGCTGGTTTAACAGTTTTTAAATTACCTAAAGCAGCGCAAAAGCCTGCATGGAGGAAAGGCAACTGGTTTGTGACCATCCTATACACAAATTAGACAATTACGGGTTGATGCAGCTATTATGGTAACTTCCTGATTTAAACTAATTTGATGTAAGCTGGTTATAAACCAATTTAAGTGTGTCCAATCAGAGACATACACTGGTTCAGCTAAATGGATTTTGCAGCTGAACTGATGCTACTATTGTGCACGGACAAGCCCCCAGGCTTGCACAGCCTGTTTCTCCATTGCTTCTGTCTGCTTTCATTTACACCAGGATTGTAAACGTTCCCAGCTCCTGGCAGTACAGCTGAATGCCCACGCAGAACAAGTGGAATGTTAGTACAAACCCAGAATTTTTTTCCTTTCCCTGTCCCCAAAGAAGAAAAACATTAGTATTTTATCACGCAGTGTTCAACTCTCGCTGACGAGCCTCCTGCAGACAGCAGGCAGGCACAAGAACTGTCACAGGAATGAAAACACACTCTCATATTCCAGTGGCAAAGGATTCTTACTGCAGCCACAAAGCCCAGCACACATCTGGACTAATTCTAAGGAAATTGAGGTGTTACCCTCAGGTGAAGCCAGCAAAAATGAGCAGAATTAGGTGCAGGATCTTCAAGGGTTCTTGGAGAGCAGGACAGGGATTCCCTGGCCCTGTGGCAGCAGGGAGGGAAGAAAGGGACAGCAGAAAGGCTGGTGCACAAAGGTACCTTGCAATGACTTTCACCTGCTCTCCATCTCTCACTGAGAGGTTTGTCTTTGTGCAATGAATACAGGGTGTCCCTGTGGGGTGCTGCTCTGATCCCAGCTCATCACCCCAGCCTCAGTGACCCCATCCTGGAGTTCCACTGGAGCACCATGCTCCTCCTGGCCCATCAGGCCCATCAGCTTCTTCCTGGCCTTATTGATGATGGTGGCATCTCCCCAGGCCACATTTCCTTCTGACCCATGCAACATGGTTCATCATTAACCATCTCCCCCTCTAAAAACCTGCTTCTATTAACAAAAACAGATTTATTTTGGGAGTAAAGACCCAAATGATAAGACTCTGCCTTTCCTACCCATTGAGTTCCCAATGATCCAATCCAATATATGAAATTCAGACAAGTTTGAAGTGACCACAAGAGCTTGTCCTTAAAAATATTTCACTCCCTGTAAAAATGTGGGGAAGCCCCAGTATTTTTATTGTAATTGAACAGTGCTCTGAATTGCATTTTTAGTTTCTCCGTAAAAAAAACCCCAAAGCCATTTTCATCAGAACATTCTAAGAATTTCCTCATCAAAGTTCTGCATGGCTGAAAAGGCATTTTTCATCCAAAACCAAACATTTTGCAAAAATATTTCAACCAGCTTAAACAGTAATGCAATTTTAGAGTGCACAGATATAGGTCCAACATAATGATATATTAGAATGTTGAGCTATCACTGGTCTGTGATACTACAATCTCTTAAAAGCCTGTAGCATTTTAATAAGAAGTGAGGCCCAATTCAAAGCAAACAGAAAACCCTTAAGCTCAGAGTAGACATATATAAACTGACAAGCTGACTATATTATCTAAACTGCTGGTTTATAGCTGTATTATGCACTCAATCTAAAAAAAAAAAAAAAAAAGGAACATAAAAAAATGTATAAAGATAAGGTACTAGTGAGGGGTGGAGTTGTGTTTTTTTTCATTAGATACATTCTTTGATTCCCCTGCCTAAAATGCTGCAGTCAGCAGTAGCTTAATTCTAAGTTATAATTAGGGTTATGCATTAAACCAGGACTCTTGAGCATGTCTAACCTAAAGAAGTTCAATGCATAAATGAAAAACAGACCTGTGGCTGGCTGACTTGGCATCAACTAGGATACCAATATGTAGTAACAGAATAAATTTAAAATGAAAATTAAATGTGGTCATTACAGCTTAAATTGATGTTATATTTGCCAAATGTTTGTGAAAGGAAAATTTAAAGATAAGCATGATTTTGGAGGAGGCAGTGTGACCTGATACACAGCAGCTTGTTGTGACTTGGGGTGCATTTTAAAATAATTTAACACTAAGTTTTCAGAGTACAAAAATTTAGTCAATCTTTTTTCTTCTTTTTTTTTTCTTTACGATTATTTTCCCCTAAACTGCACATGGCATTTAAATGCACAACTGCATGGTACATTTTAGCTAATGAAAGCCTATTTTTAACTCTCAGAAATTTCATTGCTTAACAGTATTGGTTATTAACACCAACAAGCTGGAGAGAAAAACAAAATTCTGATCTGCAGGAGACTTAAAAGCTTTAGAAAATTAAGTAAAGATGCTTTGATTGGTAGGATACTACTCTCTATTTAATATATTTTGCATTTCTGGCATAAAAAGGGGACAGCCTCGTATCTTTAAGGACAGTTTCCTTCAAAAACTGAAGATAAAACTGTGGAGAGGAACTTTTCCCATTTTCTGCACTTCAGCAAATACTTCACTTGGTGTGAAACACATTATTTTTGGATGCTTCTAAGCCCTTTTAAGTGTGTTTAGCACCAGCTTGCATTTCACAAGTGTGCAGCTTAATCTCATGCAAATCAAGTATTAAATGCGTAATTGCCGTGCCCATAAAGCCGGAATCACAGAAAGGGCAAAGCTGGGTGGCAGCAGTGGCTGAGCACAACTTGTATGTGAGCTTGGGGATGCACCTTAACACACCCTCTGCTCTCTGGATTTTAGGGAAATGGCCACGGCCTGGATTTTTGTGGTCAGCAAAGGAGCAATGGACCATCCTAGAGAGGACCTGCCAGCTCTGAAAGCAGCAGTGAGCAGCAATCCCTGCAACGCCTGCCATGGTGAGCACCAAGAGTTCAAGGCTGTGGAAACCAGTGTGAGCTGCTGTGTTTCTGTGCAAATTAGCTACAAAACAACAATGGAAGTGCTTTAGAAAAGGTGGAGGCTTCTGTTCTGTTTGTTTCTTTTCTTTGTGATTATATTTGCTCAAAGCAAGGTGCTGAGCTCTCTGGCTCAGCCATTTGGATATGGCTCATTCAAATATACAACCTCGTGTTTAAGCATGTGCTTAATTTTAAGCAAAATAAGCCCCTTTGAAGTCATACCATAACAAGACATGCACCTAAAGTTAAAACATATATTTAAGTGCTTTACTGGATTGGGGCCAGAAAGCCTTGTTTGCAGGATCCAGCCTTCAATGTGTAGGTTCAGATCTTAATTTACAGACCTGATCTTAAGGAATAGGATTGTGCAAAACTGAAAAAACTTGCTTTTCTATCACATCCATTAGCCTTCTGAGTCCCTTGGGTCTCAGATAGGCCCTGTGGACATGCCCTTACACATGGCTGCTGCAACCACATGGAAAAGTTGGCCAAACTTCAAAGAATAAAAACCTAATTTCATGTGTGTGTGTCTATATGTGTGTATATAAATACACATATACACATGTGTACATACATATGCATGTCACGCCTCTGTGTGTGTATGTATCAGCCTAAGAGGCAATGAATTGGAATAAAACAATTGTTTTTGTAAGGTGTATTGATTACATCAGGGATGTTTCCTAAATAATTAAAGGTTTGCTTTGATCTCTGATTGTAGGCTTGGCTTCATGACAGCTGATGTGAGTACCTTTAACTGGTTCCATCCTACACTCACCTATTACACAGCCTCACACGGGGTCATTGGCATTCATCTGACAAGAAAATGAGTGAATTCAGGAAGCAAAACCAGCATGAAACTCTTCCACCAGGGAGAGGGGAGGGATCCAGTTTCCTGCCAGGTTACATCTCCGAGTTCAATCACCATGAGGTCAGAGCATCACCAGAGCTGAGCCAGGGAAGTTACCTGAGCAGGCAGGTGGCAGCCAGGGAGGTGCCAAACTGCTCCCTGGCACAGCTGCACGGGACCAGCTCAGCCCTCTGCAGTAAAATCTTCCTCTGGTGAATCCCATACCCAAGCTGAAGAATACCAACCGGGAATCTTATGTAAAATAACCCCTTTCCTTAACACTGTCCTTTTTTTCAGCTACAATTGCTAGTTAAGGAGACAGAAGAGGTTAATCATCCACCCAGCTGACTGCAGGCAGCCCAACAAATAAGCAGAGATCAGCCCAGAGGCCCTCAGCTCATGTAAATCAGCATCGTTTCATCAAGCTTGGGGCTTACACCATCATGCACTCACTCAGGATCTAAAACCCAAATGTGTAAATGAAAATGATGCTAATTACAGTTCACCACCAAGCAACACTACCTTAATTTTAAGGAAATGAAGGAAACGGGCTTGCTCCATGACAGCTGATATCGTATTGCCATACAACTAACTTAAAGTTGTATAAGTTAGATTATAACTTTTGAAGAAGCAATTATGATTTTATTGCACCCACTCTGCTGATGATTAATGCAGAGAGCCTAGGGGAAAATGCATCCTATCATTTGCTAACATGCACTATAATTATGCATACCTCTCCAGGTACTGTAATTTAGGACTTAAAGAGCAACATTCTGAACGAGGACTGCTGCACTTGTAAAACATTACAGATGTGTTATCATATAAATGAGGTAGCTTTGACATGATAGTGTTCTAATAAATCCTCAGCTAAGATTTGGAGACAAGATATGTCAAAAGCAAAATCCAAACTCTCTCTTAATCTTCTTCATAAACTGTTTATTTTTTCTGAGCCCTACAATAATACATGTGTCAAGAAGGCTTTGATGGTTTCTAGATTAAAGTACAGTTGGGTTGGATTTTTTCCCCCCTTTACAGGTCATCTTGAGAATGCTCATTTTAGTTAAATTAACTCAGCTATTTGCAGGTTTCAAATGTGAAGCAAAATAAAACAGTTTTCACCAAATTGGGAACTTGTGAGATGAACTTCATAAATAACAAACTTATTTCACTCCATTTCAGTGAAAGTTTTTAAATAGCTAATGCTAAATGATCTTCTGTCAGCTAGAGAATTTCATTTCAAACCATTGCAATAAATCCAGAAGAAAAAAAAATAAAAAACCCACTTCAGTTTGTATTCAGTGAGATGAATTTATGACTCCCCTCAACTTGTGTTCATTCTCTTTATTTTTTATTTATATCAGAATACTGACCTGATGTCTCAACCAACGCTAAGATCCTATTCTGCTTCACAAGATACTGGAGAAGGAGTTTCCATCTCCCTGCAGAGTTTCATTTACAATCAAAAAGAGAAGTCTGGGAGAGGGGATAGCAGAAAAGCAGTAACATGTCAGGCCCAATCAAAGGCAAAAAGCTGGGAATAAACCTGGATCTTTCAGTGCAACCTTAATTCAATCATAAGCGTTCTGGATGCTGCCTAGTTATATATGCCTCAATACTAGCAAAACATTGCTTTTCTTTTTAAAATACACTGTACAGAACACACAGACACACTCAAAAAACTATTCTAGGCTGCTCCTGGAATAAAATAACAAGGTCCTTCTGGGTTTTGTGGGGAATTTCTAAAAGCTGTCTTGGTAAGTATTAGGGAAGGAAGAAAAAAAAAACCCAAATAAACAGGAAAGGCAGGATTTAACATAATAAAGCGTGAACAGCAGTTGGATGTTATACCAGCATCTGCTCTAATTATGCTCTGTGAGTGGTTCAACTGCATTTTGTGGTTGACTGTGCTGAAAGCCTCCCCTAAGTTGAGCTGGTAGAATTCTAGATTTATTGCTATTCAAAATCAACGGCTAAAATCAACATATATGTGTAGTTATTCATTCCAGCTTGCATTGTCAGCCATAATTTTTCATCAATTTCATATTTTTTGCCAAAACAACAACATAAATTTAAAAGCTTTTTAACAATGTGACCACAGGAAAAAATTCCAAGAGAGTTATTTTATCTGATATACTACAAACACCCTGGTTCCCAAAAGCAGATTATTTTCAGGTCTATTACACTGAATCTATTTTCTAAACTTTGAAAGAAAAACTCATCTTTTTGGTCCATTAATATTATCCAGCTTCTTGTGTCTAGTTCTGATTTTTCAACCAGCAAACAAAAATTCATTGTATTCTCCTACTTCACTGAAAAAAACAAACTCAAGTGGGGAAGCTTTTATTATTTTAATTTCAGTTTTCTGTAAACATTCTTTTAATTCATTGCTATTTGTCTAATTTTACCTGATGTGACAAAAATTGGAAGACTCTTTAGATTAGAATCACTATTCCTACAATTGGTCTGGTTGTAGGTAATACCTGAGATGCTTGTAAAAATATTTTGGCTTGTCTCCTGTCTTCAACTTTTTTTTAAAAAATTAAGTATTCACTCAATATTCACATATATTTCAGACACAGATAGTTCTCACAATACCTGGTAATATGCTTTGAAAATTGTTGTTGCTCATTTTTCCAGAAATGCAGGAATCTCTTTGCTTTGTGATCTCTTTCTTCTGAGGGAGAAACTGAGCCCAGCCTCAGTTTTCTTAGTCACATTAGAAAAGTGCATTAACATTTTGTCGGACTCTTAAATATCCCATATTGCAGAAACTGATACCATGTTTTACATTTATAAAATAAACTTGTTTTACAAAAATATTCTCAGGAGATTTTGGTATTCCTGATAATGTCAATATTTCTCTCCAACACTCTAAAGAATGTAACGGATTCCTTCCAGCTTGATGTCACTTGGAACATACCAGTCCTCAGTTTCCTTTAATAAAGAAGGATTTGTGAATGCCTTATTAGCAACAATGAACAAAAACCAAAGAGGAAGGGATTTTGCCCTACAGAAAGTGATAGAAGAGAAACAAATTATACTTTTGCTCAGGTTACGGTCTCTAAGGTTAGTGCAGTGACTGAAACAACAGGAACAGGCAATGGTTCATGTGAACTGAGTCCTCAGCAGCCAACACCAAACCATCAGTCCGTTGAGTGACACAGAACTACTGAACCCTTTCAGAACATTGACCAAAAAGACCTGAACTGAGATTTGCCTGTAGCAGGAGTTGGCCTTAGATACCCTCTGCACTTACTGCAAGAAGCCCCTCCAACTGCAGACCATCATCCACAGAGAAAAACTTGATGGCCAAATACTTCATAAGCTAGCTCTTCTTTTGATTATTGCTCAGAACAAATACGCAAATTACAGAATTTCAAGTAGAAGTAAATGTTCTCATACTGCAGAGCACGCACTAAAATATGTGCACGCGCCATCACAAGATTTGCTTCTTTACAAAGATGGCTGAACTTGTTTCCATAATGGTTCGTGTTTGTTCTTTTCCCTCTTCACATTTAGTTGATGTAAATTGTAGGTTTCATGTGCTCTGAAATGATGTTCACTTCATCAGCATTTCAGCACTATTTTATCTGTATATAAAGATCCAGCATCCTCATCCCTAACACTCTTCTTCACATTTTTTACCTCAGATTCTTTATACTTTGTGAGATACTCTTGCAGTGACTTCCTCCTCTGACTCATCCCCATGAACTAGCACAGCAATTTTGCGTGCCACTCAAGCAGGTTCTGCATATGTCTGGTGTTGCATCACTCCCTGTTGGATGATTTAACAGCACAGCACTGCAAGGTAGCCAAGATCATCACTACAAGGTTTTGAAAGAAAAGGACAAGTATGCAAACTTGCTTGCACTCACCATTTTTATCAGCTTCTCAAACGGAAGAAATTTATCCACCAATGTTTGTGAATTTTAATGGAGCTCAGCTCTGGCAACACTGAATCAAGGAAATACTGTCCTTGCTTTGTGAGTTAAATAATAAACAATTCTTGTGTGGTGTGGTGGTTCCCAGGGATGCTGACCCTCTGGGTAGACTTAAAGTGGCCTGAACGACCTGCTGAGGATCAGTGAGGTGCAAAGTTGACCTGGCCACAATTCTGTTGAGTGCTTCTTGGCCATAATTCAATACAAGGCTCTATCTCCTCTCAATGCACGGGTCACATCCTCAAGACTGCTCTGATGATTGATACAGACATCTGTCAGCATCTACTGCCTGAATGCCTGACAGGAAAAGTCAATACTCACAACCACGAAATCACACAGAAATGACAAAGAGAGCAAAACATATTTCTTATGCGAGGTGAGATTTCACACCTCTGCTAATCCTTCAGAACCATTTGCAGGGATTTTTTCATTGCCTCATGAAGACATGGGTTTGATAAGAGGTGTGAAGTAGACAGTTTAACACTGCTGTTAGTTACAACTCAACTTTGTCTCTATCTTGCTTGAAATTGGCCTTTGAAAGTCTCCAATAAAGAGAAGAATGGAAAATTGGCAAATATTCATTAATGGTATCGCAGTGGGATTTTGGTTCTGTCTTCTTCTCCCCCTATCTACAAAAGTATTAGTCAATTCAAACACAGAATTCACACTAGATATACACATGATGCGCTGGGCTATTTGAAACAGTTTAATTTTCAGATGGAGGTACACAAATATGTGCCACTGGTGACTTGTTTTATTTACCCTATAACTGCAATCCAAATGCTTCAATTTGAATATCTCCTTCCACAGAGGAAAAGAGTCAAAGCTGCAGGATGACAAGACAATTTTTCCACTAAGTAGGCATTAAACAATAATACACAACTTTAGATGCCTTTAGCCAAGATGGAGTTTGCTGATTGAGTTGGTGTAGATGGCAAAGGGAGGACTGGAATTTTAAACCAAGGTTTCCCCTTTGCTGAAGGGAAGCAAACTTTGTGTGAAACCTGTGTTGGATGGTTCTTGCAGAAAACATCACATATTATTTGGACATGAACCCACACGTTAAGCACTCATCTTTCCATGCTGTGCACAAAAGAAAAGCTCCAGTCTTATAAATTTATACCCTTCTAAATCCCAGAACCAAGACTGCTCTACACAACACAAAGTATAAAATACCTCACCCAGGTTCACCCAGGCACAGATCTGCTTCCCAAATAGGAGTGTGGACAGAGATGTCACAAGATGCTGTGTGAACATTTCAGGAGGGAAAACTCATGAAATCCCCAGATGTCCAACCCCAGGGGATGTGTGTGGGGGCAGTTGCATCCCTTATTTTATGTCAGAGGAGAAAATCTGAGCAGGCAGCACAAGCAAAGCTGTGGGAGCATGGAGTGCACACACTATTGTGAGTTACAAATACTAAAGTAAGAGAAGGGCAAGTGTCAGTTTGAGTCACCAACACACTCACACATCTTTGGGTAGAGGTGTAGCAAAAGAACCAAAGCATTTTGGTATTTTTTATCTTTATCTTTAAAAAGAAACCAAATCAGATTAAGGAAATATTCCACCAGATAATCAAAAGGTTACTTGACAATAACTTCAATTCTCACTCTGGCACACTAGTCATTCCCAGTCCTCCAGGAATCTGCTGTATTGCTCTTTGGAGAGTTCCCAGAGTCCCAGCACACGAATGGAAGGTGGTTAAGTTACACAAAAATCTCTGCAGTGTTGCTTAGGAGCCAATCTTTGGAGTCTATAATGAAAATCAACATCTGTGCATTCCAGAGACTTTGAACTTCAGGTGTTTCACACTTCCTGCTACTCAATTTATGGAAAATGCAAATGAAAGTAAAGCAGATAAATGTTCTTTAACAACAGGAGGGGTTTGTTGTGTTTGAAATTGCATTGTTCTGAGGGAGCGGATTAATTTAGCCACTACCCAGGATACCAAAGGTTATGCTTAGAGTGGAGACAAAACAGAACCTGCACATATTTTGATAAGGTTACATCATCAGGACAGCAACAATAAAACCAGCTTGCCATTTCTGTGCAGACCAGTTTTCAAGCAGGAGGTGTCTTGTACTCCCCGTTAATAATGAATCAGGCTGAATGACATTTGAAATGGCAAATAATTTCCCCAGGAGATGCAGCTGCAATCTTAGTATTTTCTGTTCTTGCTCTCAATCTGATTTCTCTTATCCACAGTATGAGGCAGCTGAGTATAATGTAGGAAACATTATCAGCAACAATGCTACAATTAATGCTGAAAGAAAATGAATATTTGTCTACAGAAGAATAGATTTTAGAATACCTTAGGGAACTACTGTACTTTGAAAATTAAGCCATTTTGTGTGTTTACTGAAATGCACTCATATTTCTGTGGTTACACTCTGCCTAGTTAACCATACCAAGGTAATAAGTGCATAGGCAGTTTTTACTGTCCTGTATTAAAGCTGTTTACTAAATGCTAAGTAGTTGAGGTCTATTCAGAAAACAGTCTCTTTTGGCTGTAATCCATCTACATGTTTCCACACCTCACTTCTTCCATTATTAAGTCCAAGAACTAGAAAGGTCATGACCATTTCTCTCTGGTTCAGAGCTGCAACTGCAGAGGACATGAGTCCTACAGCAGCAATACTGAAATCATGGAAATTGAGTTTTGTGCTGTGTTTTTGGTGAATGTGGAGGTGGACAGACATGGTGGTTTCCCATCTTTTCTATCTCAGGGTGCCTTCTTTTCCAGTACTTAAATGCCAGGAAGTCTAACAAGTGTCCTATTCAGCTCTCTGGTGAGATGGGATAAAGAAACAGATGCTGTCAGAACATCCAAGCCAGCAACCAAGGCCCAAACTGAAAGGTGCTATTAATAGAGAGAAATAAGCAACTAGACTTCAAACAGCCCTGGGCACAATAAGGCTTTAGAATAATCTAATGCCCCCTTGACCATCTGCATATCATCAATCAGGTCATCCAAGAAAAAGATCTATAAATAACCTATGTTACCAACTCTGAAAAGGCTTTTGATACAACCCTCCCTAAGTGCAAATGGCCACATTCAGACCACCTTACTTGTGAGCACAAGAGTCACTTGTCCCTACAAAGCACTTGGTTGGTCAAAAATCTTTCATGCTCGCATTTGATTGCATCCTCTGAACAGCACAAACAAAAACTACAGTGAGCCAGCTGCAGTCCCTCATCAGGAGCTGTGAGCAGCAGAAAAAGAGCCCAGGTTTTCCCCAGAAGGTCCATGTTTCTGTCCAGAGAGAGCTAACTCGCCCCACACGGCTCATTTACAGTATAGTCACTTAGTTTGCTGTCTATTTGCTTAATTTGCTATATCAGGACTTATCATTTAAATGATCCCAGAAAAAAAAAAAATGCTCCAGGGAGCAGCCCCTCAAAGTCTGGAGCACGGCTCTAAAGCAAGCGCTAACCCAAAATAATGACAAGGCTCAGTTTGAGTTCAGTGAGTTCTGGGAATGATCCCTGTGATCCAAAGCAAAAATTCAATCTGAGCCCTCAGATCCAGCATCTCCTGTGCCTAAGAGGAGCACTGGGGATCCAAATCTCTCTGTGACCTTACTCCCCAAACCTACAGACCCGCTGGAGCTGAGAGGCCTGGGCTGACAGTCTGAGAACTGCCCAAGACCCTGGAGTACAGGAACATGAGCAAAATCTCCTCTGACATTCCTAAGGAGGTCTTTAATAATGTAGCCCTCAGGTTAAATAAATATCTTTGATCAACAGGGCATAGTTATTTATTATTCATTTACTTCTACGCAAGAAATACAGGTCACCCACTCAACCAGGCACTGTCACATTCATTTTTAACTCAACTGGAGATAAGTCTTTTTTTATTAGAAATGATCATAATCCCATTGGCTTCAATAGAGTTTCATGAGCTAAAGTCATCAGCTAATCTATATCATAGTTACTAACTGATGATCCTTCTCAAGCAATTAAAGCTGTGTCCCTCAGATGACATATGGTTTCCTTCAAAGAATTCCACATGAGGGATCAGTGATTCCTCAAAGTGTTATGTGGAGATAATGAAAATCTGAAAATATATTTGTTATAAATAATTATTTTGGCTTAAATGCTTTTAGCAAAGCCTAAACATATTCTGGATTTATTCACTATTTAATTTCTTTTTCAGTCATAATCACCACCCTGATTTCAGTTGATTTCAATGGATTTATTCTGGTCCACCTAGGTGCTCCACCTAAGGATCTCCTCCACAAAGTCAGCTCTACTTTAGTGGATAGCTGATACAGTTTTCTTTTTTATTTTCTCTAGGTTTCTTTTTTATCTTCATGAGCTATAATAATAATGAAACTACTTAATGCTTGTATTGTTTTCCAAAGACCACTTTTCACTGAAGTAAGTGTGGGGACAGATTTTTTTTTTAATGAAATAATAGTGTTTACTACTAAAAATATTTAATCATAATTACATTAAGAAACATACATAAGAGCTAAGTAATAAAATAAAATTAGTTGGAGAACACAAAGGGGGGAAAAAGACAGAAAGGATTAAGTAGAGTCATATAAGGAATAGATTCTATTTAATGAAAATTTCCACAGTGTTCAACATTTTTATTATGGTTAATAGCACTGTGCTTCATTTTTGTCTGCAGTAATTGTGTATCCTTAATGAATGGGCACTCTTATTTCCCCATTGAGCACTGACAGAAATTAATAAACCTAATTCTGTAGGTTTAAGTTTAATTCTAGTGAAATATATAAAGCAGTTACATTTTCACTTAGCTACTAACTGGAATAGAAATGGGTTTAAGCTTTTCAGAAGCTTAATAGGGAACAAATTGGGTTTTCTTTTATTTCTTTTTTTTTCTCTCTCCTTCAGTACTTGGGTCTATTTTCATTGCTGTGTGCAAGAAAGGACATGTCATGGCTGGTGAGGCTGAACTAAGACTACAGTGAGAGTTATTAATTTATTTTTTTTAGTATGATTACTAGACTTAGCCCTTTGTGCCAGCCTTGCTGTTAATGATTGGTAAGGACCATCTCCTTGGTTTACAGTTTGATAGAGATCGCAAGCAATAGGAGACTTCAGACTGCCTTCTAGAAAGCCCAGCTCTCATAGCACTCTGGAGCTCAAGATTTCAAGTTCACTCCTGGTCATGCAAGGTAGCAAACACAGAAATAAACTGGAGTTGAGAAAAAAATGGGTGAAATTGGATATAATGACCAATGCCATCTTTCTTGAAAAAGGAAGGGAGCAAACTGCTACCTTCCATCAAATTTTGAAAGAAATAGAGGAGTCCATTCTTGAATGTTCTGTGCTGGGTGCACACAGACACACCACCCAAACCAAACCCAAACCAAACCCACAAATCTCCCCAGCACAGCACCCAGCCACGGGCCGGGCACAGGGGACACTTCCCACTGGCTCAGACCCCACCATGTGCAACCTCCACTGAAGCCCTTCCTGGCAGAGGGGTGGGTTTAACAGTTCAGCACTGAAGGGGGCTTGCAGGAAGGTGAATAACTCAAAAGCACAATCTGGAATTTCAGGCAGAATTGGACCGTGAGACTCCGAGGTGAAGCGTTCTGCTGCTGCCGAGACCCAGGCAGGAAAAGGAACGTGGGCCTCGTTTCTTTTTGGAATTAGCAGGTTTTAAGAGAAACTCCAGGTGCTGAAGGGAGCCATTTCAAGAGGCACTGCTGAGTGCCTGAAGGATTTGGCATGTTCACTTTTGAAAGAACCAATATTGTGACCACAGGTGGGCAATAGTGAGACAATCACTTTCTAAAATACATCATTTTAAAAACAAGAATAGAAACATCAGTCTGGCACCATGACAGAAGTGTTCTTTGGGGAATAATTATATGGATTCTTCGTATCCTATAGTTTCATTTTAGCATGGGCCAAATCCCCAGCTGGTTTAGATCAGCAGCTGATTTACTCCAGCTAAAATCCTGGCCTGCTATTTCATTTCTGTTATTACCTTATCTTTTACAGTCCCCACTGTCCTAATTTATCATCTGTGTTAGAAATCGCAGGAGCACCATAAGGGGTAACCACAAACAAAGGAGCAAAGACAGGGAAAACCTAAGATTAGAGCAAAGCCACGTCACAGGCTCCTCTGTGCCCCCATCCATCCATTTTGCTTGATCATGGGGCTGAAATGCAGTTGAATCATCCATAAAGATGTGGAGGCAGAGGAGGCAGTGAGACGACAGCCAGAGGCAGGAATCAGGCAGGAGAAGGGTTTTGAAGTCATTACAGGAGAAGACGTAGGAGGGGAAGAGGAGAGAAGATGAAGCTGTGGTGGAGGAGGCTGGGCTGTGCAGAGCGGGCAGCAGGAAGGACAGGAACTGCTCCAGGGGTCAGCACTTTGGGGGATCTGGAGGACAAATGGCTTCAGGTTTGAGTGCTGGGCAAGAAGGGCTAAAGGGAGGCATGGGCAGGGTCAGCCTGGGAACTGGGCAGGTCCTCTGTTCCTGCTTTCACTTTGGGTTTGACAAGATTTACCAGCCCAAGTGAGAATCCAGAGCAGGGCCCCATAACCCTGAGTGAGCAAAGAAAAGCACTGCAAAAAATAAAAACTAACTTATAGGGCTTGATCCTTCCCTTGAGACTGCAGCACATGGAGCTGGAATGGACTGAATTCAGGAGGAGTTGTTCCAGAGAGCAGTGAAGTAATATCCTATTGCACATCTTCCCAAAAGCAGGCTTTTCCTATGCACCCCCTTCCCAGGAAAGGGCAGCTGCAAAGCCTGCCCTGAGCTGGCTCTACCAGTTTCTCTCTGTTCTGGAAGCCTCCAAGGTTTTGGAGTTAAATATTTTGAGAGAGATTAGCGTTGAAAAGAAACAAACACTTACTAAGCAGCAACAGGTAACACCCTGCAAGGCAGCAGACTCATTTCTTAGAGCCATGTGCCTGGCGCCTCCTCCTCTTCCTCACACAGCCCCTATCTCACAGGGCTTTGCTGCTCATGGGAATGAGAGGAAGAGGGCAGGCAATTCAGGAGCTCTCCACACAGACATTTAGGGCTACCTGGTACAACCCTGCGGGGAAATAATGTGGTTTGAACACTGACTAGTCAAGATTCTGCACCCAAGCAGGGCCTGCGGTAAGATCCAAACCTCTGCAAATGGCCACCAGCACTGTAGTGAGGGCTGAAGGGAAATGTCAGGTTTTTAGCCACAGACTCCACTTCAAGGATGTGCCTCTCAGTCTGGAGGAAAGTGTTCTAACCATGAAAAAGCTGAGTAGCAAGAATTGGTAACAACTTTCTCATGAAAACAATGTAGAAAACAATTTAGTCTTCCCAAAGAGTACCTGCCTAGTGTCTGCTGTCTAGAGGAAAACATTTTAGGTTTTAGGCATAATTTTTTTCAGATGTTTTCACACCATGATGATTTAATTATTTTTCTCTGATCAGCGAAATAGCTATTTGGTTGATGACAGATAGCTAACAGCTTCACTATAATAATCCAAATATTAAAGTTGAGGTTACATCCTTTGCTTAGTCAAAGAAATGCATTTTTCTGACCTGGTTCCCATTACTGCTCCCATTAGTAGCAAACTAATAAAGATGCCTAATAAAGATGCCCTGCTGTACCAGCCACCCTGTTAAGTAACCAGAGTTGGATTTCCACCCATTTTTTCTATGGAAGACCAGCAGTATATACCTCTGCTGTTTGCCTAATTTACAGGGGTCCCAGAGGACATGCAAATGTTTAATTTGGAGAACATATGCATACCAATTATTAATATAAACTGAACTTTCATACTTGAATTTTATTTTTTACTTAAGTGTCCTATGTTTCATGCTTGTCTTTAAAAACCATAAGCTTAGTGTGCCATATTCTAATTAGAGGGCTGAAGGAACAGCACAGGTGCAATGGAGACTGGATCTACCAGCTGAAATTCAAGTTTGTGCACTGTGATTGATTTGCCATTACTGACAGAACCTGACAAAGAAAACACTGGATCCTGTTCCAGAGCTGCACCTCCTAAAGATGTGTGCAATTATATGAAATTAATATCTCTTCATTTCTTTGGACAAAACTGCAGTTTCCCCAAGGCTCTATTTCAATCCATGTCCTACACATTTCCCAAGCAATGGAATATTGACATGCAAATCTGACAGGCGTACTCCTCAGTGTGCCACATTTACAATCTGTCCCTGCACGTTGCAGATCAAATTCCACCACCTAATATACAATTTTAGCCCTTGTGATTACACCAACACCTACAGGAGATGCAGCTCTCCTGCAGCCACAAGGCTCTCCCAAGAATGGACTACTTGCTCCAGACACAGCAGGGGGAATGGTGCATCACCACCTTCCCTCCTGAATTTTTGAATCGAGTTTATTTGTAGCAAAACTCTGAGGCATGTGTGTCAGCAGGGCTGTGAAGCTGTAGAGGATCATATTCCTGAGCCTACAATCCACAGCATTGATGATCCAAGTGAAATGGAGGGACCTGAGTATAAGGAGAAGCAATGTCTGACTGCAAACACATAAAATGCACTGAGAATTACAGAGGGAGGGTCAAAAGGCATCCAGAAAAGTAGAACAAGGAGGAGGAGGAGGCAGGGAAGGTGAAAGAAAACAAAACAAAACAAAACAAACAAACAAAACCAAAAACACACCAAAAAAAAAATAAAAGGAGGGAAATGAGAAAAGAAAATTGTCTCAAGTCACTACAGAGAATTAGTCCATTAGGATAATAACTGCATTACAGGAAACCTTATTTGTTCTCACATCTCTAATGCTGAAGGAACAGCTCATTCTCCACTGCAGCATCATCTCATTGACCAAGGCAGCAACAGAAAACTCAGAGTTCAACCTGAGCCTCGCCCAGAACTCTTTACACAGAATTATAACTGACAGCAGAACATGGACTACACTGGTTGAGCCCTGGAAGGTGAAAGAAGGATTTCAGCTGTTTTCCTCCCCCATATGTGCTACAAGCCACAAACTATGTAAGCCACAAGCACCATGGGATCCAGACTCTGGAATCCTAGATGATTATGTTTATTCTGGTTTTTGGACCTTTTGTTTTAATTTTTTTGCTCATTAAATGTAAATAGAAATTGATGTTTAACTCCCAGAGCACTTGAGGACATGTCATGAAGACTATAGTCTGCTACTCTTCCCAGAACATATTTCAAGGAGGGAATAAAATAATCAATGAGGCAGCATGACATGAGACAGTCTGGAGGCCCCACATTTGGTTTAGTGTTCATGACAACAATAATTAGCCAGGATTAATCATCATAATGGTTTTAAAATTTAACTTGAGAGTGGAAAGCAGTTAGCTCAGGAATTTTGCCACCAGAATTTTAGCCCCAGTGCAGTCCACAATGATTGCACTAAAAGCCACAACTCTTCTATTAATCTTCAATTGTTTAAATAAAATAAGAGGGTGGGACACACTAATGATTCATAAGAGATCAGTATCACTACAACCCATATATATTTGTTATCCATAGCATTTTCCATGGAAGTCACACAGTGCCAAGGAGATTAAACCTTGCTTTCACCCATACTGGCAAACATGCTTCAAAATAGAACCTTGGCAAATATGTCCCTGGCTGTACTAATCCTGATTAAGACAGATTTTGAAATTTCTCATAACTGATAACCTGAGAATCAAAGACATGCACGTACCTGAAAAGAAAACTAAATTTGATTACTCCAGCCACAGATAAGGTCTTTACTCTGCACCATGAAAGTCAGTGGGAGCCCTGCTTGTCATCAATGAATGCAGGATGAAGTTAATTAGTAAGACTCAAAGTGATAAAGGCAATGCTCAATTTTACTGAAATCAAGATTGCTCAAAAGCTTGAAATGCCATACAGGAAACTAAAGATGAATATGGAAAGGAATGTCTTGGACAGCAAAATGCACACAGGTTCATCCTGATCCTAAAACAGTTCAGAAAATGAAATTTAAGCCATTTTTCACAAGAGTAAAATATTCCTAGAAAATACATCATGCTCATGTCTCGGGTAGTCACCACAGCAGCAGGGCATATACTCCTCTCCCTTCTCCTGGGATGAGCAGGAGTAACAACAGTGTTATATATCATTATAAAGGTTATATATAACAGACTTAGGCAAGATCACAATCAGGCCCACAGAAGATTTGCTGAACTGATGGTCAAACTGATGGTCAACTCTTTAGGTGATCATGGATAACAGCAACTTTTACTTCTAGGGGAAATTACCGCTTTGGACAAGCACAAACCATAATCCACATACAAGATATTTCTTCAATCATTAATATAAGGAAGATTTTAGTATCAAAAGGAGTTAAATGCTCTCATGGCTTCATGCTGAAGCCTGGTCCTCATGGATATGGGGTATGGAAGTGCTGTGTTGTTCAACAGATAGAAATGGCATTTCCAGTTATGGCTCCTGAGCTGATCACAGTGTGCAACAGGCACAGACCAAACCAGAAGCCGCTTTTAATTCCTCATCTGAGTACAAATGATTATGAAAAGTGTCAGAACTGTTCTACCAGTTTTAACAACATAGATTCCACACTAGAAAACCAACAAATGCAAGATGAAAAAATAGCAAAAATGAGCATTTCTTTGACCAGAGAGGGCAAAAGTAACACTGTTGGACAATCCTTTGCCCAGTGACCTGAATAAGGAAGAGCAGATGTCTGAGGATCTCCAGCTTCTTAATTTAAATTTTAAGGCAGTACTTCAAATTTTACTCTATTTCTAATATTTAGCCTGGTTTCAGACAGTCAAATCAAATCTTGAAAACCATTCTGCTTTTTTTTCTATTATGTATCTATTGATGTTAAAAAGAAATTTTAAAAATAATCAAACAACCAATTGTTCATGTGACAGATTAATTCCTGGAGGAACATTTAGGTTTGCCAACATAAGAAACAAAAGTACCCCTCACACATTTCCAGGAACAAATAGCAAAGTGACAGTTGAGATTTGTTCCTGTGAACCTTCATGGCTGCACTGTCAACAGAGCCCAGGTGTAGCCCATATGAGCTGAGAAAACCAGGATTCTTGGGAGCACAGTCCTATTTCCATGTGCACAATACATCCATGCCAAGGTGCACTTGAGCATCTGGAATTCACCACTCTGTCTGGACTGGATTTTAGCTAATGTCTGAGAGATTTATGCTGCCAGGTAGCTACCACTCTAAAGCTGCTCTCGTGGGTTCTGCAGGATTTGTAAGCCACTGAAAGACACAGCCATGCAGCACCAGTGACTCATTTAAGAGGCTTTAGTGATAAAAGCAAGGCTGGCCAGCTGCACATTATAAGAGGTAAAAATGAGAGAGGCTCTCCAGTCAATGATTTGGAAGATCCTTTCATTTGTATAGCTCAGGGAATGTCTGGGACAGAAGATACTATAAGGAGCAGGATTTGCAGTGTGGATCACTGACATCTCTGGGACCAGACCAGCACTGCCCAACTGCTTAAGTCTCCTGGTCCAAGCGGTGGTTTCACATTTAATAATTCCCAGAGGACTTTTTCTCCTTGAAATCTTCAGCTGCTGCATGAATGCAGAAGTTGTTGCTCTTAATTGAACAGCAGAGTATGTCCTGGGACCACCACAAGAGGCTGTGAACACAAACCTCTCATAGGATCCACAGTGCCAGGGCACTCTCCTCCTTCAGCACAGAACAACTCCACTCCTCCTCACCACAATCTCCCTTTATTCCCTGCCACCAACTCTGCATTTTACTAAAGCAGAAGAAACATCCAAGCCTTCTCTAGCCAAGGACTGCAATGCATAAGAAGGAAAGTTATGGGGGGTAATTTAAACTTATTTTAAACAACAGTCTTTCAGGTGCAAAAACAGCTGTTTGTTCTAACACTGAAAGTCACTTACATTAGATTAAACAAATAGTCAAGATCAACTATTACTAGGCACTTCAAGCCTGAGCAAGTTAACTCTTATTTAAATGAATCACTGGGTCATTTTAATCAGTTAAGTGGAAATAATTCCTCTGCTCCACCCAGCTATTAGGCCCTAATTCATCAAAATCCCTGAACCAGAAAGCAAACTTTAGTGGGTGAGAAGCCCCTTGGAAACTGAAGGATGACTCACGACCCTAAACCTGTGCTGCTGCCATTGTACTCTTGGCCAGTGATAGAATAATTTTAATGAGGCAGATGAGAGTTGTACAAAACACTGAATAATAGTCAATAAATGGTTGCCAATGTAGTGCACTGGCACTTGCCTAATATAAAGCACCATGGACTTATTAATTCACTGGCTGTTACTTTGTCTTACCATGGGATAAGATGAAGCAGAGGTGTAAGGAGCAATCTCAGCTTCTGTTATTAAACTGTCTGGAAGAGGAAATGTCCCAGAGGAGGGCACTTTGTTCCCCACACACATTTATATAAACACACACCTTATGTGTGTGTTCAAAGCTTCCCTACCTCTGCTCACAAACCTCCCTACCTCTGCTCACACAAGTGGGAGGGTGAGGCCCCTTCCTAATTCAGGTCATGTCATTTGTATGTCCCTCAAACTTGTAAAGGCCTTTGCTCCATCTGGGAGAAGCTGAAGGAAAAATAGACAAAAAAGGAGCTCCAGAATGAAAGTCCCCATGTAAGGGATGAAACAAAAGAAATGTGAACACGCCAGGAATAGCAAGGCATGGCAGGAAACAGCAAGAGGAGGTACTCTTCTCTCCTCCTAGCTGGAGTTTCATGAAGGTTCTTATTTTGTTCTTCATCATGAGCCCTGAAAGAGCAAAACCTCATTCATCCTAAAGCATAATATTATTAAAAATACAACTTACAGATCTTGGAAATGTATGAATTACAATATTAGATACACAATTGAGAGCTTCTTTAGGGGGATGGAAGGGCATGAGGACCTTTAAGGTACTTGAGTTTTAAAAACAGCTAAAATTTCCCTTCTTCAGCCCTTAGCTGAGGTTTCTAAAACCAACCTCCTCAGTGATGACAGAGGATTCAGGGTGCACAAAGGAGTTCACAGGGGGAAGAATCCCTGCAGGAGCATGGCCACTGATATCTCCGACAACAGAAAAGGTTCTAGAAATAGATTTTTTTGGAACAACTCTACATTCAATGTGGAAAAAAAATGCAGAAAGGAGGAAAAGTAAAACAGAATGAAGTGAGATTTCTGTCAAATAATTCTGACAAGGGTCCAAGAGATATTTTTGATTGCCTGCATGGCCTCTGTCAGGACATTTCCTTCACCTCCTTTGCCACCATTAAAACCAAGGGAAATGCACAACACAAGTGCAAAGAATTCTTCAGTCATTAGCACTGGTTAGGGCAAAAATTTCACCTTTTCAGGAAGAGGTGAGCTGTAGAAAAACTTAAAAAGAGGGTTATATTTTAATAACATTTAAAAAAAGCAAAAGGCAGGAGGGCTATCTATTCAGTGGGAATCCAACAAGAAAACAATTGTCTTACAAGGGCAACTGAAAATCAAAGTGAATGAGTATTTATAGCAACTGAACTGTTTAAAACAACAAACTGAAACTGCAGCACCAACTACTTCACAAAGTCATATTCTTGAAGAAGGGGGGAAAAAAAAGATCAAAGATCTGCAGGCAGCCAGCTCTGCATACAAGTGGCTTTATCAGCTCTTGGCTGTGTTAAAGGGAGTCAGGCATCCTGAAAGAGAAAGCATTTAATGAGGTGATGAACAACACTTTCTTGGCCTTAATTATAAGGATAGGACTAAGCAACAATAATTGCAGGATAAATTATTGTCAAGAGATATTTCCAAACAACAACAAAAAACCCATGTCATTATCAAACAATTATTTTAAGTCTCATTTACATATAAAAAAGAATAAATGGAATAGTCCTCTTTTTCTTTTCCATTTGTGGGGGTGGTGGAAATTTTCAGGGTGGTGCATGGGAATTAGAGGCACTACACCCAATATTGCTAATGACAGATTAATTCTCTGTAGATCACTCTGGGAATTGTGCATTTGTATCCAAGAGCAGAATTCAACACAAGAAAAGCTCAAATCTCTGTGATGTGCCCCCAAAGAATCCCACATATTTAATAATAGGAACAGAAGACCAACTTCCTCACAAAGCAGCTCTCAAACTAAGCAGCAGGAAAGTTCCATTTAGGACAGAGAGAAGCAAGTTTGAGGTGTAGTAAAGCAGATGTGCACATAAACTGCTCAGACCTTATCAGATGAGCCTTTTAAAAGCTCAGGTAGAAGAAATGAGGTGTACCCAGCAGCCTTGAGTCAAACAGGGCTGCAGGAGCCAACAAGGCTATGTCATGCCAACAGAGACATGAGCTCATGGCAGTTGCTCTGGGGCATTTATCTCAACACCACTTTGTGCCTACAGCTCCCAAGCACTGGAAGACCAGGAGGTTTTTTGGCACCAGGAATGGTGCAGAGCCAGGTCGTCTACTTTCCCACATCAGCAAACGGAGCAAAGTACCAGGCAGATTTTCAAAATGGTTCCTGCTCAGCTTTTAAAATTAACAGCCCCATCTGCAAAGAAACTCAGAAAAATACTGGTTGCCATTGGTTTCTGAACTTTGTTTTTTTTTAATCCTCATTAAATTTGCCATTACCAGCTAGTCATTCTGGGTTGCTAAACCAAAGTCCTGATGTTAAGACAGATTTTTTCAGAAGTTGGGGGACTTTATGTCACAGAAAATGCAGTCTCTTAAAATTGTTTTTAGTTATTCCTCAAATCCTAATTGTACCAAAGAATTGGTTGTTTTGAATAATAGTAATCTTTGTCTCATGTATACATACTTAACAGAAATTAACATACTCAGTGATTGGGAATAGAACACCTACAAGGAAAGCAAATAAGGTTATAAGGTACTAGAGATCCAAAATCTGATTTTCAAACTGGATAAAACCACATTTTATACATTTCACCCGTTTCACAAAATGCAAAATCCATTCCATAAATTAGACAAGTGATTTCCCACTTATCTTTCAGAAATATTTTGAAGCCCACAGACTACTCCAAAGGAATCTACACAAAAATATGTCAAAAGCAGTATTCAGTAGGCTTGCATCTGCTGTAGTGAAGCCTAAAAGATCTACAGGAAAGGCTCCACTAATTTAAAGCCCTTCTCAGCCACGTGGTCCTAGCTCACAACTTATATAAATGGGTTTATAAGGTGCAAACAATTGAGAAAAAAATTGCTGAGATTCTGTAAATGCTTATAGAGCCACAAGGTAGTAAGGCACAATCAGTTTAATCCAAAGTTAGTGATTTCTAAGATTCTGGCCAAATCAGTGGGATATGATTCAGATTGTAGATCCTAATTACCTATGACTGTGATGATTCTAGTGACAAGGACAGGATAAATATGTATTTCTTTCTACTACTTTGCTTGCTGACATGAGATGGCACACTAGCAGCTTCATATCTGCCCTTATTGTGTTTGTTGTAAATTAAAGCCTTGGCTCGCAAAATACAGAGAAAAGCACAGTTCTTATTTCAAAAGCTCCCTCTAGCTTTTCCTAACTGTTCATTACCAGAGTTTTTCTGATGATCTGCTAGAAAAAGCAGCTTAGAGTCAAAGGTGGTCTCATCAGTCTTACAGAAACACAAGCACATATTGTATAACCAATTTCAAGTAGGTTTTTAATTTGTAAAAGCCACACAGTTAGGATGACATTAAAAACCCACCCCCTTCTTTTGATTCAAGATCAAAGAGATTTTTAGAAAAGTGACATAACCCTTAGATGTCCCAGAAAACCACATTTGCCACAATTAACCAGCTCCAGCCTCCAAGCCTCAGACACAGAGAGGAGCTGGAACAGCATGTTCAGAGCAGCGAGGGTTCACTGCAGTTGTGGGCACGTTTGGAGTAAACAAGCACAGGTCAAGCTCCCCACAGGCTTCGTTCTAGCCTGTGACAACCAGGGGCAGACGGTCAAAGGGAGCTGGAAATGAGTGCTCTGGGATTGCAGCAAGGTCCCAAGGCAGAGGGAAGCAGCAGGGCCCCACTGAACTCTCTGTGCCCCATTGATTCAGAGCAGCGAGCAGCGGATCCCGCAGCTCCAAACGCGGTGGAGCCACTGACACTGCACAGGTGAACTGCCCAGGTGCACATGGTCCAGGTGCTTCTTTTCACAGACATTCCTTCTTTCCAGAGACAAACTGAACAGTCTGGTGACTGCCCTGAGCTCTGGGATAGCAGAAGCAGAGAAAAATGCAAGAAAATACTGAGATTCCATAGAAAGAGGAGCTAAGGAGATGGGAAGTTCGAAGGTAGGCTTTACCTTCAAGCTACCCCAGCGTGCTCTCAGAAATTCTGCATAAAATATCTTCTTATAAAACTTGATGTGAGACAGCTGAACAAGGTATCTGGTTTCAGGATGCCTAAGGTCTACTCAGTCTTTCCCATAAATCTGTTACAAAGAGGTGACACCACAGGTATTCCAGAAAGGTGAGATGAGAAACCCATAAAAAAAGATAGCACAGAAGTAAAGGAAACAGATGAGGATGATAAGTAATTTTCTGTGAACATGGATAACTTCTATGAGGGAAGGTGATGCTTTAAAATTATAAAAGCATCTATTTCATTATAAAAGAAGAAAGAGTTTGCAGTGGATTATCCATCACGGCTGTGTTTAAACCACAAAGGATGGCTTTAGCTGCAGTGGCAGCATGTCAGCAGAACAGAAGAGGACACTGACAGTGGGCCAGTGTCCAGTAAGAATGCATTTCTAACACTGCCCATAGCTGCTGGGGTAAATCAGCACCACCGGCATCTCCTCCACTGCTCTCAGGTGCCAGGGGGAATCTCAGCACATGCAGCACCCACGAGAGCACACACATGAGCCCATAGCAGAGATCAGTCCTAACACTGCCAGTCCAAACTGGGTAGGAGCATCAGCCCTACTGATAATTCCCTTTTATCTTCAGCAATAGAGGTTTTAGAGCCAAAGTCCAGTTCCACTGTTGTGGGTGTATTAATAGGAGGGATTACAGCTACTCAGAAAGCACATCCATAACCTTCTATAGTGCCCTCTGTTCCTGCAGCACATACATTCCTCACTGGAGATATCAGATCAAATAAAGACATATCAATTCAGCAGGTGCTACTGTCCACTCAACCACCACCCAGGGAGTGGACTAGAAACACAGATTTAACCTTTAAATTAAATGGGAATGAAGGGGAATTTCAGTTGTTTTCCAGACCATCACCAGAGGAGCTATGGCCCACATCTTGTGAAATGCCAATATAGATGAGTAGCAAATAATGCACAATCTTCTGTATTCTTTTTTATATATTTTAGCTTCTTCCTATCTTTATGCACTTTCACAGAGATCTAAGATTTCACAGCATTAAAGCACTCTGTGTGCTGTAGGAAGGGATAAAAAGACACATTATGAGTTTAAAAACTAGGGATTTCATGGGAGAGTTAAAATTGTCACTAAGGGAACACCAGAAAGAATTACAGATTTTTCAGACTGCTTCTACATCAAAGGATTAAATAAGAAAACCAAAGTCTTTTATAAACTCAAGCAAACGTACAGACAATGTCAAAGCTATTTGGTCACAAATTGGAGCCATCATTTTCCCTTTGAAGGCCTGCACAAGAAGCTATTCTGCACTGGAACTGCCACAGAAATTGAAGGGAGAAAATGAATGGGACAGGGGAAATATGGAA
>NW_005054343.1:5436241-5468403 GCF_000277835.1 Geospiza fortis
CACCAGAATGGTAAAGACTTTCCTATTGCGCATCACTGACTGTGATATATGGCCTGTGGTTGTCACACATACAGAAGGACAAACCTGAATTGGATTGTCCTCTGTGGAATGAAACTGTTTGTCCCTACAGGGAATTAGAGCGCCTCCTCACTGTCACTGGACTGATCTCAAACCCCTCTTTGTTCATGGATGCAGGAGTGGGTCCTTCACCCAACAGAGCTGGTGAGAAAAACAAATTATGAAAACATTAAACCCTATTCTGAAAAACAAATTGGCCAGTGGGTTAACAACCACAGCAGATCAGACAGCCTCAGTTTGTCTTGACTTTGTAAATTGCCCTAATCAGAGACTTGTATAAAGACCACTAGCCAGCCTAAATTCTGTGGGCTGACTTGGAAAGAATGCTCTGAGTCTCCTGACTGGGACAGATTCAGACCTTCAGCTTCTCCAAGGTGATCTGTATCAGGAACATCCTCACAGATCTGTTTTCACTTTTTCATAGCCTGTTGCATGGTTTTGCCCCAGTATGTTACACCTAGTACTGCAATTATTTACAATAACTCATAATCACAATGACAACATAAGCTCTGACAGAAGAGAGGAGATGGAAGAGGAAACTCCTTCTCTGAGATAACAAAATTGACAAACATCAGCCATGGAAAGGGCCATTGGAAGGGGTAAGCAGTCCTGCATCTGTGCCACCCGACACCAGAACTCAGCACCAAACCCATCTGTACACACACAAAGATCCAGCAAATTCCTTCTGGGCTAGATAGAGGAAGCAGTAGGTCAATTTAACTGATTATAATCCCTAGAAGTCTCCCAGCATTGGTCCTTAAATGTATTCTTCTCTAAAAACATTTCTTGCATGTCTATATTTCCATTTTCCTTGAGATTTCAAAAGAGTTGGCATTGTTAACTTTGAATATTGCTAGTTAATTGTTGGTGGGAAAAGACAAATTATGAGCAGGGGAACTGTTCTGGGAGGATTTAGTGTATTTGAATAATTCAGACCCCTGCCGTTAACGTGACAGGATTGTTTTTCTCCTGCAGTAGCCTGCTGCTACAAGAATTAAAACTGTCGTGGCAGGCTACAGCTTGGGCTAGGCCTTAGTAATGAGCTTTATCAGTCAATAAATGATTTTATGTAGCAAATTAAACTGTAAATTTGGTTTAGGTGGTAAATATTTAGAGAATAAAGATATCCAGCTAATGAGGAGACTGGGTGGGGGAAAAATGTAATGCAAATGTCAATCCTTTAAATCTTTGGTAGGCTAAAGCTCTGCAGAAAGTTTACTGCCACTGCCTTCTTTGTTTTTCTTTTTTTTTCTTCTTAAAGAGCAAGGGAAAACTATCTCAACTGTATTTACAGATGCTGGAGAAGGAGGCAAAGACTTTTTGGGGTATTGTGGAGCCACAACTCCATGCACTCACTTGACTCTGGGACTGAAGCATTAAGGGGCCTTGTGCAAGAGAGACATCAAAGGCTGCTCCTGGCTGTACCTGCAGCTTACACAAAAAGATGTTTGGCCCTCAGTTGTGGCAAAAGAGAGCAGCAGCAGCAATCAGCAGAGGTAACCAGTGCAAAACATTCTCCTTTCAAACAGGAGACTGCTGGCAAGGTGACCTCTGGGCTCCCAAGCTCTCCTGGCTCACCCAAATCCTGCCCTGCTCTGTGGCCCAGCCTGGAGGGCACCTGCACAGCAAGGGATTCTGAGAACATCAATAGATCAACAGGAGGAACATGGTTTAAAAAGGCACATCTGGATTAACGTGGATGAAAGAGCCCGAACAAATCAGCTGCACTCCTTCAAAGGTCAGGTGATTAACAATATGCTGTTTCAAGAGCAGGCAGGGAAACACTCTACCAAAAAATCTGATTTCCAAGATGAGTCCTTGACTTCCAGCTATGCTCCAAGTTCTTTCTCCAGGGAAGTTTTGGAAAATTTATTAATCTTGGCAAGGGCATCATTGTTCAAGATGAAAATTTTGCATGTAATTTTTTTTCTTTTACTCTGGCCAAAAAAATCAGCTTTCAGAGAAAAAAAAATGTATGGGAAAAAATGTCAGACAGCTCCATAAAGAATTGCTGGAACTCATCCTAAAGCTAGGAGTGTTAACCTTGCCATCCTTTATCACTTTCTAACAGTAGCAGCAATTTTTTCGTGATTTCTGCTGGATCCTTTATTCTATACTTTCTGACAAGGAAGATATATGCATCCCCTGACAGAACCCCTGAAACAATGGCTGTATTTATGCCTTCCAGGTGACACTGCCAGATGGTAAAATCTCAGGAAAACAAAGTCACAAGTGCCCATACCCTATGTAGGGCTAACACAGAACCTAGTCCAGGACAGAGAAACAATCTCCTTTCCTGAGAATCACAAGAGAACTAAGAATTTATTTCAGAAACCCCATTTTGAGGTGGTTCCAGGCTCAGACACAGCAACAACACAGAGAGAAACCCCCAACGATGACAGAGCCCCCAGGCTCCACATTCTCCACTGGGGGAGCTCCTTGCTGATGCTCAGGTCAAAGTCAGCCTTGACATTTTACAAACCAGTTGATAAGGTATAAAACAAAGTCTGCACAAGGCTTTAAAGCAAAATTTGAAAAGGACACAGGTACATATTGAAAGGAAATTGAGCCACAGAATCCCCCAGTAAAACTCGGTCGGACCCACACATTGCACACTCCAAACAATATGCCATTAAGTGCAATAAATCCAAACAGCACCCTGGAGATCTGTTTGGAAGATCAGAATATATATTGGGGATATAGTGTGGAAGGCTGTTTTTAACATGAAATCTATTCAATTGAAAGCTGTTGATGTTAACTGTTTCTTGAAAGACCCAATATACTAATGCGGTTTATTTACGTGGCAGAGAACAAAACTTCATGTATCACCTTCTCTCTGCCTTTCTTTGATTAGATTGCCTCACTTTAATTACTAAATTCTGTTAAAGGACTTTCCACACAGATGTAATTTCATGCAGGTGTTACCTGGTGTAATGAAACCAGATGTTTCCAAATGCTCCCTCATTTGAGATGTGTGTGCTGCAATAGCCTGATTTGTATATCCATCAGTTCAAACTGGAAAAAAATGTGTCTGGGAGTGTTAACTGAGATCAGACTGTGAGGACAGAATGGGTAGTGCCACCTGTTGTCTCCTTTTCCATACAAAAGTCTTGTACTTGTGCATAACTCTAAATATCTTCCCCTATTGTTCCTGTTTTGATTAATCCTGCAGGCTCTTTTGCAAAGCATATAGGAGCACAGAGACATGGATGTATACATGGAAAAGGCATGTCTGTTCCTCAGTGAACACAGCCTTTCCACTGACATTTCAACATAATGTGCTTTATAGAATCTGTGAAGCTTTCCAGCTAATTTCTACAATGGACCAGAAACTTCTTGACTGGTTATGGAAGGAAACAAAATATGTTTATTGAGGTATATCAGTAGCGACTAAAACAAAACAGAACACCTCAAAACTCATTTTAATGTAAAAAAAAATCAAAACTTTCATTATTGTGAAGTGACAACTGGACAAATGACAGACCAAAGTCTTGAAGTGACAGAAAGAAGGGCCAATGTGCAGAAACACTGAGAGAAGAATGAAGCCCATATCACACCTAAGATGATAGCAGCTCTGGAGCAATTTCTGTAACACCCAAATTTTTAATCAGTTTTCTGATAAGCCCAGTTCACCAAACAGATCATGGTCAGAGAATTTGTTACACATCAGCCAGCACTGTCAGACACTGGGGGAAAATCATCACCATCACACAGAGGTAAAACCAGGGGAATTAGCACAGAAAGCCTTTGCCAGTTGCAAACACAAAAGGGCTGTGATGAAATATTCAGATTTTGACCCAAAAGGAGCAAACCCAGCCCCAGAGACTCCAATTGGTCCTTCCAACCCGAGCCTGAGTCAGAACCCCTTCCCATTTCTGCCCATTGTTCTGTCAAGCCCTGATGCTGCACAGATGCCACCAGCCCAGCCCTGGGCTCCAGCTCTGAACAATGAGCAGCAAAGGGCCCATGGGCAGCAGCAGAAAGTTCAAAACTAACTAAAAAGCAGTGGCACAAAAGCCTTGCCAGCCAGACAGCTCAAAACAACCAAGACACTCTTTTTTTGGGTTAGTTTTTTAATATTAAAAATAAACAAATAAAGTTGAAAATATTCAGGAATTATGAATTCCCCTCCTCTTCCACTAAGTTTTATTTCTTTTGCAAAGTGGACATCACTTGGTAGGCACATGAAGGCAGCTCTGCAAGGTGGGGTATTAGACATGAGGATGACACAAGGCTGCACAAACACACATATGCACACACACACACAAAGCCATTTTATCTTATCTGTAGGCTCCAAATCTCTGTCTTTACAACTGTCTTTCTGAACGAATTCATTTTTATTTTGTGTTGTTTTCAGGTTTTTTTTTGGTGTTTTTTTTTTTTGGTGGGGGGAGGTTTGGCAAGATATAGGCTAGTCAACTAAACTACTGTCTGCCCTCATTATTTCAATTCAGGGACTGACAGTACAAGACTTAATATTACAATAAAGCAAAACTGGTGTCAGCAAAAAAAAAGTTTCGATGACACACTGATATGGAACACTATGATACACTGGTAAAAACTATGTGAAAACCAGAAACACATAAGACTGCAATTTAATCTTTTTATTTGAAATATAAATATTGTTACTATCAAGCTTGACAGTATAGAAAATGTGTGCCCTGCAGCCTTCTGACAAAACAAAATTTATATTTAAAACTTCCTGAAATAATGCCTTTCATATGTGGAGTTTTGTCACATTGCAGCGGCTCTGAGCCTACCTTATGGTCCTGCACCTTTAATTATTTTATGCCTAGAAGACACATTTTAAATAGAAGAGGCGGGTTACAAGAGTTTTGACAGCTGTGGATGATTAAAATACTGACAACATGCACTGTATAAAATTCCCTGAGGTTTTTGCTGGGTACTCACGCGAAAGTTAGCGATTCGATTCCCTCCCCCCCTGCCAAATCCCACCACCATGAAATGTTCCTATCACTGGCCTCTTACCCCTTCTCTCTTTAGGCAATGCAAACCCCCCTACATCTTTTTGGGGGTTTTTTTGGTTCGTTTTTTTTAATATCTCAAGGCCACATACTTGAAAATTGGTCAACAAATTTGATTTAGTAATCTGTTCCCATTTAACAAATATGCAGCCAGGTTTCGTGGCCAGCTGTTCTGTATCACTGCATGAATGGAGGGAAGGGAAACCATTTAAAACATATGAATGGTTTTAGGTTTTATTTTCATCAAACCCCCTTACAGGAGTGTTATAACTCAGTGCTAATTTTCTGGCCTCTTGACCTACATGTTTGGGCTGTGCAAAATATTATATTATGAGGGAATAAGAGTGCTCCCCAGTTCAGAAAAAAAACTAAAGTGCATCCTTAGCCTCAGCTCTCACAGCTGCCTCCTGACTTCATACACTTGAGTTATAAGTTTTGGATAAACTGGGATCCTACCCCTCAAGTTCTTCAAATTAAAAGCTGCATATGAAATAATATTAATTACACTGACCTTGAGCTGTGGCTTCAGCTATGTCAGTCTGTCCCTCTCTTCTGGTTAAGGGGTCAAAGAAATTCTAGAAGTGAATCACTTCCAAAAAATACACGAACAATTGCAGAGTCAGACTATCTGGATGGGCATAAATTATTGGCTATTTTTATTACCTTGAAATCATTTTAAGTTGTTTAGACACTCCTAAATGCAAGAAAAGACAATGAAGAAAATCTTATCACTGAAAGAGCAGACTTATCATTTGGACATTTCTTTTAGCCCCCGAAGACAGGGCAGAGATGGATTTGGGATAAACCATTTTCCACTCTGATGGTGGGAAAGCATCTCCTCCTTAAATAAATGAAGCATAAATGATCCAGTGATATTGCAATTCATAAAGGAAAGGCAACATCAATGCTGGTGTCATGGAAAATGCAGAAGGACACCCCAAAGTTCCACATCACATAGGAAAATGAGGTGCAAGAAAAGGACAAGGTTCTTCTCCTTGCAGTGCAGTCAGTGCAAGTTACTGAAGCAGAAGCAAAATTGCAGAAATGAGAACCAAAAATAGTTGAAGTATTTGGTTAAAGAAGAACAGGGGCATAATAAATATTTCCCAAATGTTCCTATTATATTTGACCAAGGCAGAAAACACTCCTTTTATTCATCAATATTGTAAACACAATATTTGATATATCTTTTCCTATCAGAAATAAGGAGAGACTATCCCTTCCTTGAAAAATCAGAGATCCACCAGCTACACACTGCAGGAATTACCCACAGCAACAGAACTTCATACAATACTTCACTTCCTAGGAAAACATTACTGATTGCAAAGTGCATCTGTAAATGATGCCCATAAACAAGTGCCTTTATCCATGTGCCTGGAGGATTTTCAAGTGCATCAGACAAGCAAATAGGGCTGCCTTCTGCCTGCTCTGCAAGCCTTTTTTAAAAAAAACAATCATGGACTATTTGGAGCATCCTCATCACCTCACCCTTGGGAAAATGAGTTATTAAAATGTTGGAATGCAATCTGTGTCAAAGGAGATGTTACATCAGTCGCCCTGGCCACCTGCTTTTTGTTGTTTTTCACGTTCTCAGTAAAGCAAAAGAATGAAATACATAACCCAGCGTCCTTGTCTCCAAATCTTCATTGTTATATATAGGATATTGCTGAGTGGTTTATGGCTACTGCTGTTTCCTCTGCCCAACGCAGAGGTGCAAGCACTGGTCTGTAAAACACAGTGACCACTGGAGCAGCTCAGCCACACCACTCAGCTCTTTCTCACCTCCCAGTCCATCCCATCCATCACACTGTTCATTACTGGTTGAATCATCACTTTCCAACTGGTTTTGGGTTTTCACGAGGCACAGCTCCTCCCGCACACGCTGATCTGTGCAGAGTCTGCCTCTCATCTTTCTTCTCACAAGTAGTTACAGCCTGGTATTTTTGTATCCAATTATGAAGAAAGATGAGAATGAAATGGGAAATAAAAAAGTGACAGGTGGAATTACAGAACAAAATGGTATTGTACGCTTGCTTGATGCTAATTGGTTTTCTTAACTGTTTGAAGTCTGGAGCACAGCACAAAATAACCCAGCAGCAGTGGTCTGTTAGCCATTTTTGACACAATTTGTGTCAATTTAATCAACTTTGAGGCAGCTCTAATACATTTTGGCTGCTGAGGATCTCAACATACCACAGATGACCTCCATGGCAGACAGAATGGGGCATGAAAGAGCAAACAAACGCTTTTATGCAAGACAAAATGAGAAGTTTTGGATTTAGCGAGGTGCTTCTTTTTCCCTTTAGCTTACAAAAGTGGCAATATTTAACTGTTCAATAAATGAGCTAAAGGTTCAGCACTCCTGAGCACCACTATTACCAGTAATTTATATTTCCTTTATGTGTTCCTGTGCAATGTTATTGATAGAAACTTCTAAAGTCAGCTCAGCTGCAACTGCAGACAGGTCACTGCCAAGGAGCAAGTGGAAATGAGAACAGCCAAGTGACAGCACACCAAAGTGATATCCTACAACTGATTCATTCCTCAGTACACATTGTCTGGGTATGTTTTTTTAAAATAAAAACTCACTGAGAGTCACCAAAAGCTGTAAAAATCTCCATGCATGAAAAATTATGATGTTAATGTCGTTCTGCTGCTCATTCCAGTACTAGAAGTTACAGAAGGTAAGGAGGTGGGGGAAGAAAGAGAATAAACTTTTAAATTACCTTAGACACCTATCCAGATTTTCAGTTTAGGTTTCAGAAGCAAGCTGGGTAATAATCTTAAAATCAGCATTTTCTCTGGAGGATTATATTATGAAATAATAGACATAACCCAAATAATAGCTATCAACTTCTATGGAACTTTGTGAAACTCATCTCATTCACATTTGAAAGCACTCAGATCCAGACAGCCACCACAAAAAGGTACAGTTAAAACTGAGCACTTTGGGCTTAATTTATGATCCCAGCTACAGCTTTTGGGATGCTGGACATTAGTTGTATATATGCTTTTACATATTTCTAAGAAAAATGGTCCTCAGAAGATGATGAATAGCATGCCTTACCAGAAAATATATGACAGGTTCTAAAAATGGTACATTTTTAAATTGGTATAGATATTTATACTTGCTCTGATCCTCTGAGATGTATATTGAAATCTGTAATATAAACAGCAAAGGGCATTCCAAGACAAGCAAATTAAAATGAATACTGCATCATTCTCTCCTGTCCTATTATTGTAAGTTCTCAGGAGGCCTACAAAAATTTGTATGTGAACTAAAAATGTATGTAAATCTAGTAAAAGTTACTTTAGAAAACCCTAATCTTTTATTAGATCACAGTGTAACTGATGTTTAAAATAAGAAGTTAGGGCTATTATCACAATATATAAACAGAGTCTGTGATAGACTATCACTAGCATGCTGTGTCTTTATAACATTTTACATTGTGCTCTCCTACATATATTGAAATGTATATATCACCATCAATTCAGGATGAAAGAACTTTATTTTTTTAGAAACTAATATCATCCCCATCTCTAAGAAAGAGCTATTTATCACCATCTGATAAAACCACTGCTCATTCTTAGTCTCTTGGCAGTAGCTTTTACTCTTTCCTCCTGGGCTGCTGTTCTCAGGTAATAACCTGGGCCTGGGCAGGACCTCCCCAGCCTTGGAATCTTTAGCAGTGCCAGACCCCCCTAACATCTGTCTAGCCTGCTCTGGAAACCCTCTGATGAAGTCTGCATCATTATTCAACTCCCCCTGTGGTTAGAAAGTTTTCCTCCCAGTCATCCTAATGCATCTTGGCTGAAAATTAAATTGGTTTCTTTTGAATTCCCTCAAGTGGAAGGAGAACAATAAGCACCAGCCTTTGCATAACGTTCTCATATTGGAAATACTATCACCATGATTTCTCTGTAGGTTTATCAGTTCCCACAACTTTTCTTCATAGATCATGTTCTATAAATTTCAGATTTTCCTGTCACCCTCCACTCAATTTAATATGTTTTTTGATACGTAAAATGTGCCCAGTGTAGTTCTTTAGCTGTGCACATTCCACTGCAATTTTTTTTTCCCACAAGGAAATTATGTGTGACAAAACCAAAAGCTGAAATCAGGACAATTCAGCAACATCTTACCCCTTTCCCCAGGCTAGTTATTCTTTCAGAGAAAGAAGTCAGATGGATTTGCTGAGAACAAATCACTACAATCTTACATTACCTTTTACAACCCTTTTATCATCTGAATAGTTAGAAAGATTTTTTTTAAGACCTGTTCCATTGTATTTTCAGGAATAGTGCTTGGGCTGACTTGTTTATGAATTCCAGAACCCTTGTTTTTCTCCTCTGAAAAAGGTACATAGAACACACTTTTTTTATGATTATGTCTTCCCTCATCCTCTCAATTGTCAGAATATAATTTAGCATTTGCTGAACAGAAACCCATGCTTGTGCTTCATTCCTATGAAATTGAATGATTGATGGACTTATTCTGAGAACTTCCTAGAGAAAGAGTTAGATAGCTAAAAATTCAAAATTAATATACAGAAGCCATCCAGCTCCCCAGTCCAAGTAAATCCATAGGTGAAAGTTCCCACTACAGGTCAGGCAGAACCCACATACTTGGTGACACCCAGCTCTGCTTCCTGGCTTTGCACATTCAAGAATGAGCAAATTCGTTGAGTTGAATTGTCAGAAAAATAACTATAGGGGGGAAAAAATACTTGTAAAGATGCCAGAGTGCACAGTTTCAAGGGACTGGAGAGGTCAGTGATATCTTCCATCGGCTGACAGTTATTAGGTGGGTTTTAGGTGGTGTCTAACCAATGCAGTGCAAGGAATACATCACCAAATCCTAGCTTACTGGAAAGAAAAAGGGAAGAATTCAAA
This sequence comes from Geospiza fortis, assembly GCF_000277835.1. Taxonomy (NCBI): domain Eukaryota; kingdom Metazoa; phylum Chordata; class Aves; order Passeriformes; family Thraupidae; genus Geospiza; species Geospiza fortis. The sequence goes on from NW_005054343.1 coordinate 5,446,198, forward strand.
GCTAGCAGAGTCCAACAGCTTTGACTTTGGGGTTTTATGCTCATTACTATAGCATTTCAAGATGTTTTCTTCTATCCAACACATCTCTTGCACTGACTTCCAGCCTGGTTGCTCCTCAAGTGCACAGCGTATAGTTCACACTGTGGTTTGACTATTCTAAATACATATCACTTCCAAATAAACTCGTATGCACTCAAGAACTGGTATGTATGACAGCTCTTCAGAACCCTTAAAGTTGTAAACACGCTGATACAAACAATTTACAAGCAATGGATCACTCCTGAGGTGGAGTGCAGAGACTGCCAGAAAAAATAATGCAAATGCCATTTTCTGAGTTGCAAGGGAATTACCATTCTCTGTTCTCCCACAGTATCACCCTGCCAGTGCCTCACAAATACCACTGCAAGGTCACACCTCAGTCAACACAGCTGTCACTCCTTCTGTGTCCCAAGGAACAGGAGAGGGAAGTGAGAACCAGAGCCAGGGACCTGGTCCCACCCTTGCCACCCCTTCCCCACCATGTTTCTAGCAGTGGGATGGAAACATCACTGCAGTTGTAAAGTCCCACATGTGCAGTTCTAAGGTTCCACATGTGCAGTTCTAGGGTTCCACATGTGAGGTGGTTGCACAGTGGGTTGCAGGTTTTTGCTTAGTTGAAGGGAAACTTTCACTAGTAGTGGAAGGCAGGAAAATGGAAACCTTTAAGCAAGCATTAAATGCCCTTGGAAATAAACTGCTGTCTTTGTGAGCTGCCCCATCTGAAGAGTTGCAAGGTTCCACAGGAAAAAAAAGTCTTTATGAAGAGCTGATTTATGTTTTATGTTACTTGTGCACTAACTAACTAAAGACTATGTTATCTTCTGAAATTATGGAAAGGGGGAGGATAGTTTTAGTAATTATTGGCTACTCAGGCCACTGAAAGAAAGTATGTTTCTCTGGGTACAACTAATTCTGCTTGTGGTTTCAGAGACCCCTGCCAATATATATTTCAATAATATATACATTACGAACTGCTACAGCTGGCAAGGTGTACCTGTGTTGTGTATTCCAGGGAAGGATTTTGCTGCCTATTCAAAATGAATAGATTCAGAAGTGGAATCCAGCATGGAAAATGAAGGAAGGTCAGGGGAAGGGTAATACTTATGGAAGATTGAGCATTTCAGTGTGCTACTGGCTTCAGGGTCTACACTCCCTAAAAATACAGGGGTTTTACGCACTGGAGTGCTGAGCAGACAGAGTGTAAGTGAAACATTTGTTTGAACCTTCACAAACAGGCAGCTGCTTAGTATTCAACAGAGAAAAGAAAAGGAACATCTACATTTTATGTTGCTCCAGAGCAGAAACATTTTACCCAAATAAGCAACCCAATGAGGGCTTTTCAATCAACAAGAGCAAAGCCCTCTGAAACACACCTTGGTGTTGGCACTCGTGTGGCAGATGCATCTTTCTGGAATGTCTCTCAGTGTTGGGGGACAGCATGGAACAAGTTCATGGACGGCTGTGAGACAGCTCTAAAGGAGGGATCCAGTGCAGCAGAGGGTTGTAAGATGGGTCTGAGGGTTTGAGATAGATGGGGGCAGGTACTTGATACCATTCAAGAACTGCCAGCCGCAATTAAGATGCAGATAAACCAAGAGAGTTAAAACTCCATGGCTGAATTAATTTTCTGGAAATACATGAGGGCTAGTGAGCTGAAAAATGTGACAGAACTATGCAGTGCCAACAGCTGCCTGGTTCAAATGTGTAAATCTAACACTACAAAAAAGTCTCATCCTGGTGTGACCAACCATTCATTGGACCAATGTTTGTGTCCTCAGCAGACACAACTTGTAAACAACATTAACTTTCCATGTTGGTAGTCAAATATGTGTGCTCAAAGACTGAATGGACATGAATTCTACACAGCAGAACCTCTTTTCTACACCTACAGAGCCATTTTGATAGACAAGAGGATGAAAATATAAAGTCCTGTAAATAAAGAAATATGGAAAACTGTCCTTACTAGCAACCAAAAGAAAACAATTTTCAGAGCTTCCAATTATCAGTCTTTAAGCATTAAACTCAGGGGTGGGAAGACAGAGGGGAAGCAGCACAACAAAGTAGAAACACTGACCCTAAAAACACCCTTACAGATTGCAGCAAGGAAACCTATGGACTGGGTAAGAATGAGAAGGAATTGAAGCACTTTTCCTCTTCATAGCACAGTGCTTTGGGTCCCTATGCGAAGCACATGAGCACATCATCCCTGCTCTTCCATACCCTTCTAAAGGCTGAGGCCTCCCACAAACATTTTTAGGATGACAGCGGCCAAAAAATAATAACAACTTACATATTTCCTCAATGGCTCTTCCAGAGTTTCTACTAATATCAGTTAATCACAAGTGGACTGTATCCTCTATTTCCTAACCCCAACTTAGAATGATTTTTGTCTTGATTAATTCAATGATCAGACTTGTATTCACTTTAGCTGGAACATATTGGACCTCTGACTCCTCAGACTTATTTTCATGTGCCTGGGAGCAAAATTCCAGTTATATAGCTATATTCACTCTGCAGCTCCTCTTTCCATATCAGGCCTAACTTTGTTCACATCCACAAACCTCCCCAAGCAAGAAATGAGCAGTGCTCCAAGGTTCAAGGATATAAAAGCAGGTCCTGCTCCCTGCTCTGTTTCTATGCACATTTTTTTTCCTGTAGTATATAAAGTGACTTACAGGAAGCTACCAGTAGTGGAAAGTTGTAATTCATTGGAAAAGAATCTGTGCTTTAAGGAACAGGCACTTTCTTACTGGATCTCAAATAATATATCACATAATGCAATTATTCTATGTCTCCTGGTCATCACATGGTCTTGGGGAAATCAGAGTCAGATTTTTAGTATTGAGTATGTAAGGATTCTATGGAATTACAGACTACATAGAACTATTCTTGTCTGCATAACCAAACCCCTCACCAGAAACAAGCAATTTTTAAAAATTATGATCCGTCCTCCATTTCACACATACGCACATAAAAATAAAATGCAATAAGCATTCTTTAGGATGGTTGCTTACCCAAAACACGCCAGACAATTACACGGTATGCTGTTTTAATTAGAAACTCTCCCTCTCAACAGGTCCCATTTGAAATGTGTGACACTCTACCCCATGGCTGGAGTAGAATTGTATTACAATCACATCTCCAGTCAAAGAACATTGTCATTTTTTCCTAGATCAGACACCTGCTATCAATTTGAATGGTATCTGATTGAATATTTGTGCAGGAAGGACAAGAATCAATTATTCATGAGTACTAAACAATAGACTGTATAAACACAGTTCATGAACCTGAATCCTTTACAACCTAGCTTATCTTCGATACATTTATAAGGGCAGTCACATCTTTTAAACAACTGACATATCTGAGGCCCCTAAAAAAGGGGAGGGATAAAACAGGAAACACATTTTTTTTAAAGAAAATGTGAGGCATTTTGGATTAGGTGGAGTTTCTGTTCTTTTTGCTTATAAAAGTGGTAACATTTAACTGTTTAACTAAATTTAACTAAATATCTCATGTGACAGACATTTCCCTGAGACTCCCAGCTCACATTCTGCTTAACCAGGTCATTTGGGTAATTTAACTGAACACAAAAATATTTGCAACTATTGCAGTCTTACCCATGAGTCTTGTATGAGTTTTGGACTCCTACCTGTTCTTGGCAATTGAGCAGAACAAAACATTTTGAGGTCCTTCCTATCACTAGGTCTTCTCCATTGCAGGAACCTGTGCTGTTTCCCTGGCAGCTCCATCCCTTTTAGGTTTCCAGCACAGTTCAATTAAGCACGGCTGGCTCTGCAGTGCTGATCTGGTTGGATTCATGCCAGCTGAAATCCTGCACCTTGGTGTCTCAGCTGAGCGCGGCAATACAAACGTGGCTGATGTCAGATCCACACATCCAGGAAAAATGCAATCCTGACATCATGGTGGAATGATACAGTAGAGACCAGTAAATAATGTATTCTGTTAAGAAAACTTCCTCTCTCCAAACAAGGCTGTTAATGTTGTTGTCATGTTTAATATATTTTTATGTGTACCCCTTTCATTTTCTGGGCTGGTTTTGCCCAGAGTTGAGTTTGTTTTCTTCACAGTAGATGGTATGGGCTGTGTTTTGGATTGGTGCTGAAAACAGCGTTGATAATTCAGGGATGTTTTTGTTATTTCTGAGCAGAATTTACAGAGTCAAGGCCCCTTCTGCTCCTCACCCCACCAGTGAGGAGATTGGGTGGGGTAAAGGGATTGTGAGGGGACACAGCTGGAACAGCTGATCCCAACCGACCCAAGGGATATTCCAAGTCATTTGGAAACATATTCCAGCATATAAAACTGAGGGAAGAAGAAGGAAGTGGGTATGTTTTGTGTTCTGACATTTGTCTTCCCAAGACACTGTCACACATGATGGAGCCCTGCTTTCCTGGGAATGGTTGGACACCTGCCTGCCATGGGAAGTGGTGAATTAATTCCTTATTTACCTTTGCTTGTTTGTGTGGCTTTTGCTTTACCTATTAAAATTATCTCAACCCACAATATTTCACACTTTTATTCTTCCAATTCTCTTCCCCATTCCACTGGTGGGGGGAGGGAGAGACCAGTTGTGTGATGTTTATTTGCCAGCTGGGGTTAAACCACAACATTTTCTTATGGCAATGGTTTATACTTCAATGTTTAAAGCATGTGACATTCTGGAATTACAGCATCTATATTTAAAGTTCCAAGATTATAGCTTCTAGTGGTGAGTGCTTGAACTCTCATGAAATACAATTTGATTTAAAAATCAATCCTCCGATTGAGTTTAAAAAGGCACCTAGTGCTGTTTATTTGTTTTTATGGAAAATAATACAGGCAATTAATTTCTTTCATACCTTAAGTGTCTGAGTTATGAAAGCCCATAATGCAACATGGCATGCTTGATGAATAACAGCTGAGGTGATTTAGTTTAGAGGAAGTGATTGGCAGTTAGTGATTTTGATAAAAACTTGTGTGATACACAACAGGCACCTCAGCTGTACAGCTGATTCACTGAAAACAAACGCAGACTGAATAAAATTTCTATCATGTGAAGTTTTATGCTGGGGAGTCAGATAGAAGGAGGAGGACGTAATTCTTTCCTAGATCTAGTAGCTGCTGCTTTAAGAAAAGAAATGACAAGGTTATGGGTTCTCCCTCTGCCATGCACCTCCTTCATAAATTTTAGCATTAAATTATAAATAAAACATATGAGGACTCAGCTCAACGAGAAATATGTCTGGACTTTGGCACTGTAAAGGTCTGCACAAATCCATACAAGCTGCTTAACATTGATTTTCTTTGGCGTCTTTCGCAGCCCTATGCGGGCTTCGCAGTGGAAAAGGCAGACATGTCTTTTATTGTATCAGGCCCTTTGCCATTAATTACAGACATGCCTCTCCTTAATGACTGGGCACAACTGGCCTGTTGATCCCCTGGCTGGATGGGGACTGTGGGCCATTTGCTATTCCTGGCCTCCCTCTTCTCCCCATCCTCTTCGCTCTTTGCCAACGGGAGTTTGGGGCTGGAACCCCAATGGGCCAAATTTTTCTCACTCCCCTCTTCTTCTGCATCAGTTTCATCAAAGCAAAAGTAAGCCAGCACACATTTCCACTCACCTTCAAGCAGAGGTCAGTGGGGAAAGCAGGAGGAAAGACTCATCTTTCAAACACCTAGAAGTGAAAAACTCCACGGCAAAGCCAATATTAACTTCTCCCTCAACATGGAGAGCTAACCAAACTGCCTGAGTCTGCAGAACTGAGTGGAAAAGTTGAAAAAAATTAAAAATAAAAAGTTTTGCTTGTGGTATTTTCACATCTTCACTCTGGCGCTGGCTAGAAAAGTAAATGGTCTTGGTGGTTGGTGCACAGGGCCAGGAGTGAGGAGCCCTGGGCTCTATTCATACCTCTGCTACTGACTCACTGAAGCAAACTGTTTGCACAAAATTCTTGAAAAGCATTCGTTAATTTTAAGAGCCCAGTTTTGTCCATAAACAAGTAGAGACACGTGGGCACTGAGCATCTACTGCTTTTCATAAAGCCAGAGAGAAATTCTAGCATACACTGTGCCACTGTCAACCATCCAGACCAAGATCTGGACCTTCATTCTGTGAGACACAAAGCACTCTTCCATCTGAGTCAGAAAGATGAGAGCTCCTCCCATGCCCAAGAAAGATTCTTCCAGAAGATGCAGGACTTGGCATTGAGTCATTACACCAAAAATTGCTGGACACATGAGCTTGAGCAATTCCTGTTTCTCTCACCTGCTAAATGGGCATTAAATATGGGTCATAAAAGTCCTTTGACCTCCTCGTCTGCCAGAAAGCCTGGCAGTTCCTCAAGATCAGATCTGTTTCAGAAAAACAAGGTTTGCTATAACATTTTAAAGAACCTTAGAAGATGGTTTGATTCAGGTCTGTGCATCTTTCAACAAATATTTTTTAGAGGATAATTTTAATTTTTTTCAGTATTCCCTTGTGTATGACAGATACGTTGAATTGCTTTTCTTAATAAACCTTTCATATCAATGGCAATGGTTAAATTGTGCCTCTTGAGCAAGAGCAACTGAAACATGTATCTGATTAGGAAAAACCCACATTCATGTTAATTTCATGTTTTGTTTATTTTTACTTACCTTTGACATGTTTCCTGGAAGATCTATCAATAACAGCCCATCTCCATGATTGGTTCATCCAAATAATGACTGTTGAGCATGTGAAACAAATTGGGCAAGACCCTGCATGAAGAGCAGGAGGTAGAGCCCTCATCTAAATCAATTCTCTCTCAGATATAAAAGGTCACTGATAATTATGCGCATGAATCTAAGAACGAAATTTGCCTCATTGAGTGGCATTACCCCTTCACTTGCAATCACACAATAAACAGGAAAAAGACAGAATTGACTGAAACATCCTTGCTGTTGTCCTACCAGCTGAACACTGTTTCTGTCCACAACTCACTTTCTGCTGAATTGCCAGCATTCAGCATTTCAAAACCTGATGCATTTTCTTTGCCCAGGGCAGATTATACATGGCATGTTTTTCCCCTCAACTGACTTTACAATTATTGTGCTCCTGGAGAATTTTCCTCCAGATTTTTTCTAATCATGTGGGAATTTATTTGCTAATTGAAGAAAAACATGGTGTTTTACTATTAAGGTCTCAATGTGAAGTCCTGAATCTCTTCCTGGAAGGCAGAGAAAAGTTTTGTGTTCAGGGACTCTGCCTGGTCTGTCGTGGTGCTAACAGATCCCATATCATCATGCTGTTGGTCTCCATTGGAATGCCCTCATCTCCAAGGGACAAAGATATTTCATCACCTCTACTTCCTTCCACACTCTGAGCAAATCATTAAGGGGGGAAAAAAAAAGTAAAAAGTCAAATAGATGCTATTGCTCCATGAGCAGAACACAATCAATAATATTGTTACGATTTAATATTTGAGGGAAATATGTTTAGAGAAAACAAGAAATGAGAAAATCAAATCAACCATGTCTTAAAACGCCTGGTGAACATGTCCCCGGCCTTATGTCCTTTATGGAAATTGTGCTTATACAAGAGATAACTCAGCAATGCAGTCAATAACTGGCAAACTTGATACTTCCTAAGGCTCTAAGGGGGAATGTCAACCAACACTGATGAGCAGCTTTGAACCCTTGGCCTTTCAGATGCAGGCTGACAAGTTAACAGGCTTTTCGTCCTCAGTGGGGAAGAGGGTTTTCATAGCCTGTATTCCTACAAATAAAATGCAATCCAAAAGCACTGGGCACACGCCACGTTTCTTAAAAGGGTAAGATTACCAGGGCCTCTTGATACACTGCGGGATGCCGATGTATGTTTGTACTCAGTGTGGTTTTTCCAGTGAAAAAAAGGGAACAAAAGAAATCCACGGAATCTCTGACACATGGGAAATGCATCCATTCTGCAGAGAAGCAAAATGGAGTCTACTTGAGCTAATTTCTCCTCACTTACTTAGATGTAACTCTACAGTAATGGACCATTGAAATAGCTTGGCATTATCTCTTGGGATTAAAACACTGCTGGGTAGCAACAGAAGTGTTCTTTCCCTGTGGCTCTGAGAAGGGGGACCCCTTTATTTATGAAACAGCAGCAGAGGCAATGTTGGGCTGCATAGGCAAAGAGATTAAAGGAGATCTGCTGGTGACTCAGGTGTTACTCAGATGAAGTCATGTATTCACTCCTTCAGTGTGACAAACTCTATAGAATGTCACCACAGTGACACACACCTACAGTAGAAAAGGTCTCAGGGTCAACAGACCTACAAAGGCCATGTCACTTGGCTGCACTCATGTCTAGTCCAGGGGCAGGATCTTCTAACTGTAAATCAGAGCAACCATCTTAAAGCCCTTACAGAAACACCACTTTGTATTCTGGCTTCCAGATTCTTTTATATACATTTAACTACTTTGAGAAGTGGTCATTATTCATTGCTTCAAAAGGAGAGAAAAGACCTGAAAAGCATCTAGGTAAGATTAAGAAAAGGGATAATGTTCTTAACCTTCTCAGGCACAGATTCTACAGCTCTTATTTCTTTTTCTTAGGTTGTCCTATGTTTCCATAGCTACAAATGTTATTTGTGGTTGGAAATTATGTACTCTCTTTTTATCCCCCCTACCCATAAACATCTATTTGAATTTTAAATTTCATTCTAAGGGTTTGGAGATTTTCTTGGTTGTTGTTCACAAGTACAATATTTCCATCATGTTGTGAAAACCATATTTTCAGTTTATGAAAATTTAGCAAAAGCATAGGCTCTGTCATTTTGAGAAGTGGACTTCAGTCAAGCTTGGTATGGAATCCCACAGAATGTGTTCTTCAGCAACTCTGTTGTTTGTATTGAGATATCTGGTAAAGTCTTTTGGGAAAACATACCACATATCTCTTTAAGGTCCAACCAAAATATCTATCCCGCCCTCAGTACAACAGCCTTGCTGAGATAAATAGTTGGGGGGGGAATCTTCCACTGTAAATCACACTAACCAAACACTGCTGGGCCAAATTCTCTACCCTCTACTCCAGTGAGATGCTGTTAGTTCAACAGGGAGTCTGATTACTGGACAAAATTTAGGAGGTTAAAATTAAGACAACATAACTGTGGTCCTCTAAGAAATTATTCTGTTCTTATTTTCTTGCCTCTCTTTTTCTTGGCACAGGGGGACTTTGGGTCAGAGCTAAACAGCTTATGAACTCATTTCCTAAAATTTTCAGTCTCCCAAAAGCTTGCTTTCCTTGGATTATTTTTAATTCAGCCAATTTGTAACACATATTCAGACTGTATCCTCCACAATATTTTATGATAAATCCCATTCAATTTCATACGTACGGTTGCAAGCTTTATTGCTTAACAAACATTTCATCTACTCTCCCATAATTTATATCTGAATGGGTTTATTATAGACATTGCATTTCATTCATTGTGCAGTTAATTCTGCAACATGCTGCCTGTTTTCTGTATGGCCACTCTACCATTATGTGCTTTCAGTACAATTGAATTTTTCCTTGGGAGCTTTATGAAATGGTTTATGAATATGTAATACAAATTGTATTAACAAGGCAAATGTACTTTTTATTCCTTTTGTGAGCATTTCCAGTCAATGACTAGTAAGAGAACAAGCATAGTAGCACATCTCCCTCAATTCCTATTCACCAAGGCTACCCATGCAATATTATTTTTAAAAGGCTCATCACTTAAAAAAAAAAAAAAGAAATATGTTTAAAAATCTTGGTTGGTACTGCAGTCACTCCCTGGAAAAGAACACAAGAAAGCTTTCTAACATGACTTCTCTCTTTGAGGGGACTTCTCTCTTTCTCTTCAGGTAAAAGGATATTTGGCAGATGCTACCTTGAAAAGGCATTTCCCTCTATCACCTCCATTTCAGGGAGTCCATTGCCTTGATTACCATTATGTGTTTGTTTTTCATTAACACCCAGAAACACCAATCCTGTTGCATCACATGCCTATTTGCATATTCAAACAGAGGCAATCCTTGCCCTAGAGCTGTGATTGATCATACACATCTAGTGAGACAAGCAGTGGCTATGATCAAACAATGGGAGGAAGAACAGGGTCAGAGAGAGTTACAACATATATGACATTTCCTGTGGGTTCAACAACTGCTGGAGAGACTATGTCAGGTGAAGAGGAGGTCTAGATGATGGTAAATGGCCACCAATTTTTAAGGGAACTCCTGGAATTACAGTCAACATATTCATATACTTGAAAAAAAAAAGGTAATGTGTTTTTTTTACCTGAATTAGCTTATTTCCATTTGATAGAAAGCAATTTGCACACCTAGAAATGAAGGCAGGCCCTTGGCTTCTGAGAACACGTGAAGCTTCCATACAAAGGGAAGTAGAAGCTTATTTTACATCACAACCTCAAAGGCCACCACAACGCCCTTGTTAAACCTCACAGGGGGATTTGCTAATGCACTTTATCTGCTCACACACTTTCTAAATCTTCAGATCTGTCTCTGATTTGAGAACATTTAAAACCCTGATAAAAACTCCTATTAAAAACCCCATCCTTCCACTCAGCATCTTGGCCAGCCCACTTTCTAGAACAAAACTGTGTCCAGGCACTGGCTGATGAGTAATGGTTTGCCATATGTTCTTACTTATAGCACAGGGGATTAATTCCTCAGTGACATGATGGGAAGGCTGGAGTCTCCAGCAGGAAATCATGGTGGTACTGACAGAAAAATAAAGGAAATGGAAAAAGTCTGAATATATTTCTGCTCAACTGTACATATTACAAGAAGGGACAGTGCAAAAAAGATTGCTGCTGGAATTCTGATTCTTTTGAAGTCTGGCAATGGGCTCAGTAATGTCTGTACTGTGGATACTGGGAGGAAAGCAATGCTTAACAGGATTGGTTTCCTCCCAGCATTAGATATAACAGAAATACAGCAAGGTGGATTATAGACTAAGGTTTGGCTGACTTCTGATTTCAGAACCCCTGACATATGCTTGGAAGAAAATCCCCAGGTGTCATTCTAGATCTCTGGAGTTAGCCTGGATTTGCAGGGAAACCATCAAGAATGAAGAGCAAGTAGAAGTACAAGAAGGGATTCTCACATTTCATGAAACTCAAGCACTTGTAGAAGCACTCCTATTTTAGGAAAGAGCCCTGCTTCCAAAGAAGGGATCTTCTGATCTGCCTTGCATATGCAAAGTGGGGTTCAGTACTCAAACATCCAAGCAGAGCATCTTGTGTTTTTCTATATTAGATTCGTGGAAGGACTCAGAATTAGCAGCATGCATTGCTGAGCCATACCCACTCCTTATTAAATTCCTCCAATGACAATTTTACTGGTGTTTTATATTAGTGTTAACAAAGGACCTGAATAAGATGTAAGAAATGTTATATTTTAAATAAAAGTCCAGGTAATGTGCCACTGGGGACCTCAGGATCAAATGAGCTTTTATATTTTTATGTAGAATGTAATCACTTTTTTCATTATTGTGGTTGCTGCATTACTGTTATTAAAGAGTTTATTACCCTGTGGGGGATACTGCTCATTGGAATTATGTGCTTGCAGCCCAGCAGAGACAGTGTGGCTTCAGCCCTTAATTCATGATACAGCCACAGGACAACAAAATGTCAGTGCACTGGGACTGGTGTGACACACTGGGTACCCAGTGGACTCCTGCTCGTACCAGGCAGCCAGAGATACATGCAGCTGGAACTGGAAAATCATTGTTATATGATCATCTGATTTGCAGGTCTTTAGCACATGCTGGGTTTCTAGCAGTCTTCCAGGGAAACTGGCCAAAATAGAGCATGTAGGGAGAGGGCAAATTGGCCCAAAAATAAAGGCAAGATATTACAAGAAATGGAAAATTACCTAACGGACCACTTATCCCTATTCAGACTTTGGAAAACCTTAGAACTTTTCCCTAGACTGCCACACAGCTATCATTTATTACCAAGGTGACCTTTATGCTTCTCCTGACAGCACTGTGCTTTCATCAGAAGTATTTTTGGAGAGTAGTTGACTCATTAGAAGACCCACTGAAGCCCCACTTTAGAAGGATTCCCACTGATTTCTATCAGCGAGCACCGCAGTGAAGGTGACAAAAGGGACATAACTGGGGTGTGCTGGCTCCTCACACATCAAATAGCTCTTCTACCCCAGCTCCAGCCTGCACTCATGAGACTCTCATAGAGGAGGGTGGTTCATTCCGCCAGGTTTGAGTTTCTACACCTTCCCGAGTCCCTAATCATACAGTTAAATGTATACATCCAACATGGCAAACATTATTACTGAAGTCTCCTCCCTGGGACTCCTGTGATGTTTAAGCATGGGTGGTGCTACTCCTCAGTGTTTTGCTTGTTTTCAAGGGGGACAGATGTGATATATTAACACTGGAATGCAAAATGTCTAAAGACAAGTCTATTAAGGGTGTCCATCTCATTCCTTGTTGCTTCACTGAGACAGGGAAGGAATCTCTCTGAGGAAGTTGGACAGGAATGTTTTATCCAATCATCTTAAGGAATGCAATTGACCCATACTGCCCAAAAAGGTTATAGAAGATGACAGAATAAATAGGTCTCTCTCCTTCATCTCATAACTAGAAAAATCACCCTGCTTGGTTTTCTATGACGAACTGTTAATAATAAATTAACAGTTAATAATAAACAAACAGTGCACAGGAGGAAATGATTCCTCAGTTCCACATGCAGTGGCTCCTCTGCTTCCATGTCACGGTTGAATCAGTGGTCCTGAGCATGCAAAATCCACAAAAATCATTACAACACAAGAAAACTGGGCAACCTGGAACATGTATACTCCTAAGGACATTATCTGGGGTATTACCATTGATCAAATCCATCTTTCCAAAGGTTGATTTTGGATTTCATGTCTAATTAGCACACGTGCACAAAATGAGCTCAGCCTTTATGCAGCCCCACAATCAGGAGCCACTCCCTGTCCTTGTACACCCATTCCTACATCACACATCCTGCAGCTCATAAACCCTGTCACACACTAATGGGATCCAAATAATGCAGAATCTACAAAGTAGCAACATCTGTAGTTAGACTATTTAGTTTAAATCACAAGGATTAACAATCCCCATGGCTCTAGAATACCCTAATCATGTAAGGGAATCACAGAATTGTGGTCATCTTGCACTGCCTGGCTGACCAAGTGATTTTAATTTTCTTTTGGGATAGATATTGGATCTTACAGACCACTGGTCTGTTGCTTTGTAAAATTAAAGAATTCCACAGCCCCTGCCTTATCTCTGTCCCCTCATTATGTCCTTTTTTGTATGTAAGAGTCAAGAAAATAATGCTGTAATGTGAAAATTTAGCATTTAAAAGAAAAAGCAAAAAGCTATCTATCTCAAGACTAAGGAGCAAAGCTCCTGGACAAAGGTTCAGTCTTCATTTTAATGACTGTTCCACAACTTAGTTTAACAAAGTCCTATGAGTAGGAGATAACCTAACAAATCCAAACATATCTGCAAATGCAATGTTGGAAAAAGATTACAAAAAGTCTTCAACTAGCTTCTAATAAAAAAAAAAAGCCCAAAATTCTGGATTGAACAGGTTGCAGTTTTTTCTTTTTTTCCAGGATATTTTAAAAGATTATTAGAAATATGATAATGAAACAGCACTTTTTAAACCACCACTGTCATACTGCATTTCCAATACATGTATATATGTGCTCTGAAATGTAATAGATAGATTATTTTATTACCATTTTTTAAAGGAACAAGAAGAAATGATAAGATGAACAGGTTGCAGTTTTTTCTTTTTTTCCAGGATATTTTAAAAGATTATTAGAAATATGATAATGAAACAGCACTTTTTAAACCACCACTGTCATACTGCATTTCCAATACATGTATATATGTGCTCTGAAATGTAATAGATAGATTATTTTATTACCATTTTTTAAAGGAACAAGAAGAAATGATAAGATTCCTTTCACTGGCTTCTACAAGGTTCCATAGATCACCCAAGAGAGTGCCATAGAAGAACAGCATTTCAATAATCCCTACTTTGAGTAATAGTTTGAATATAAAAGATTACTGTGCTGAAGGCAGCCAGTGGACATATTTCATACTATCACGGTAGCTTTCGTTCTTATCACTTTATTCCATGATAGCATCTCCCTTGGAAAAATAAGAGTGTATGATATTTCTGTCTCTTGGAGTAGAGAGGAGCATAATGATTCTATCTGGTTTAATACATGCTAGTGTTCTTACATCAGTTTTCTGTGAAAATGCAGAAAATCCAAGGGAAGGATCTCATAGGAACAAGCCCACATGCAATGTGAGTGTTTGGCTTTCTCCTTTTCTGCAGATTTTCCAGCACTGCCAGAGAGCTCTGGCCTAACCCTTTCTACAGAAAGAATAATCGTAAATCTGCATGAAGTTCATGATGATTAGTTTCTCTTGGAGCCAGGCCAAAGAATAAGCCTTTCTCCAATACAGACTTCACATGCTGGCTCTGTCAAGAATTCATTTATTAATCCTTTCGATCAAGCCTGGATTAAGTCATCCAGGGGCCCTAATGACATCAAGTAACTCTGTGCCTTGAGGTACACCCCCCAGGTGAAAAATCTCCAGAGCAGCAAGTCCAGGTTACCCTGAACATCCATGTTTATCTTTACTGGAGCCTAGGACACCTGTCAGGTTATCTGTGCACAGGCATCACTGCTGCCCTTGTGGGCTGGGCTGAGTTTGAGGCCAGGACACACCACACAACCGTGCCACAGGCTGCAGGAATGTTTGAGAGGAACAATATGTTGGAGGGGATAATAAGCAAAGAGAAGATCAGGTCTAAGAAATCCAGTAGTGGACCCAAAAGTTTCTTTACTCCTGCCCCTTCATTCTAAAAGTACAGCCATGAAAAGATCTTAGCAGCTACTCAATGTGTAAAAGGCTACAGACTTACTTTCCCATCCATAGCATTATTTTTGCATCAAAGGCAATCATACTCTGATTCAGCTTCTACTTCCTATGAGCTGTATTAAAACCCTGTCACTCCATTTCCCAAATGTTCAGCTGAAAATTGGTTTCTTTGGCTTTTAGCCCCTACGAGTTTCACTGCTTAAATTCTTTGTCTTTCAGTTAAATTTAGATTTAAAGGTTGATATTCAACTTCAGAACCAAGATTAAGCTAAAAAGCTAATTTCCACCTTCTTTTATCTATTTGGCTGTTTCATTTCAAGAGAATTAGCAAGATTTTCCTGTGGCAAAAGCCCCACCTGGTCCAACTCGCCTGCAAGGTTAGTGTCTCCTCTCAAATGCAGCTGAGTTCAAAGCTGTCCCTCTCCCCCTTCCTACCACATCCCCCTCTCCAATCCAGGCAAAGATTTGTTGCAAACATTTCACAGAGCTCTAACATTGTGTGAACTCCTGCAGAATTATTGTTGTTCCAGGAGTGTCCTGGGGGATTTTCAGAGCTGCTGTGAGACAGTGATATCCCTTGTGGAGGACTAATAGACTGTCACTGTTTCCACTGGGAACAATGAAGGTCAGACATGCCAGGTAACCTGTGTTAACACAGAACTTCCTCGCTCTGCTCAGGAACAGCTCTGAAAATAACACCGTGCCTGGATACCCCTGCTGCCATCTCACTGAGATCACATCAAACCAGCCCTAATAATGCACTCCTTTGGCTTCAGCCCAGCCCCTGGTGAATCCACTCTACAGCCCCACAGGGTCTGCTGCTCTGTCAGAAAGTGTCAAAGGATGGGAAGGGAGATGCAGGGCAGGAGGAAATGTTGCCTGCTCAGTGTCTGTCCCAGCAGCCCAGCCCTGAGCCCTTCTCTCATGCTGCAGCACACCCCTGCCACTGCCTATCTGAGCTCCTGCTTTTATAACCTTAGCAATTAACCTGTGTTTATTCATTTTAACTCCTTGTTTGCAAAGTCCTCTAAAAACTTTTTATTTTGGGGGTTTTTTTTCCCAGTAAGGCACCCCCTCATTTTGGTTTTTGTGTTTGCTTTTTACCTTTCATTTGGAGTTCTTCCAGAAGAAACAGACTGTGCAAAGAATGGTGGATGAGTTTTGTACCCTCTGCAATTTGAAACTGGGACTCTGCTGAACAGCAGCAGATTCAGGGGACACTCGCCCAGGAATCACTGACATGCTTCTCCAACTAAAACTCTGTAAAAGATAAAGGATTGGTTGACACATACATTTTCAGGGGATAGCCAATGTTTTATTTTAACACATCTGTAAGCATCTGTTGATCTTTCACTTCCCAGTACAAAAACTGCAGGATCAAGTGAAAAGCTGGTGGGGGGAAAGGGGAGATCGAGAAGTTTTCACAGGAAAAGCTGCAATTCATAAATATTATGACTACAAGGGAAAATGAACCACAGCTTGATCACACAACAAGAATAGCAATTAGGAACAATTGTTGAATTTAGTTTAGGTATGCAGCATACGTAGGTAAATACACTGAATGCTAATGGTTTTATAATAGTCTTATTAATTCACACACATAGTTAATGTTTAAGATAAACTCCCCATCTTTAGAGTAATTTATGCATTCCACTTTTATAGAATTCCAATTGAATGAATATGAACATAATCATTTTGCACAAATGTTCTCTAAGGAGTATGCAGAGAGTCTGAGGCAATGCTGAGGCTCCCCACAGCTTTATTCATAATGGATCAGTCTATTCATTCCTTATTAATTTAATGGAGTACAACTGAGCAGTCTAGCAGCTTGAGCTTATGAGTGTTTCACAAATGGGGCTTTTTGCCTGTAATCGCTTAATCCTACTGGCTAGGCCTCATAAATTGAATAAAGGAGCGAACTAGGTTTTAATTAAGTCTAAGGAATGAGCTTGTCTGAAAGATACTTCAGCCTCTTAAGATCACAGTGGTGAAGTGTGTTTGTCCAGGAGCCTAGCAGGGGCAAGCATCCTGGGCTGCTCAGGTTAGAGACCAGTTGCTTTGATGTGAGGTTTTGTTAATACCTTTTTTTCCCTTTAATTAAAAATCCATTCTCCACTGTCAGCACCATCCGAGAGCACAAGTGAGAGAACTGCAGCAAACCTGAGTGGTTCTGGAAAAGAAAGAGGTTTGGGATTCATTCTTTCTAAGTCCATAAAGCAGCTCACACTAAAAAAAACCACAGATTGACACCAACAAACAGGGAAGAAAACACTGGGCCCTATTAGCTCTGATACACTGTCCCTTGTGGCTCAGTGCTCCCGGGTAAATACAACTCAGGCAGATTCCATGAGGAAAAGTGCAAAACTGGGAGCCAGGCCCTCCCTCATCCCTTTCAGGGCTCCTGTACTCCTGGCCAGAGGTAGCAAACTGACACCTGCCCACGTGTGTCCCCCACACCATGATTTGTCCCCTTGGATACCCAAGTACCAGCTCAGGGGGACTGATTTGGAACTGACTTCTTACTGTGTTTTGGCAGGACACACGAATTAAAAAGTCTCTCCTTAGACTCCCAGTGCTTTTCTAAAGAAAACAGAAAGATTGCATTTCTTGCAAAATGTATTTGCAGCCACTTTCTTTTAAAATTCAGCAGCTGGAGAAACAATTCTGTTGTAGGTGTGCAAATATGTCTCTGACCCAGGCTAGAAAAGAGGGGCATTCTGATTCCTCCCTCCCCACAGTGGTCTCCAGAAAACAAAAATTATAATCTTCTCTACTGGGTTTTTCCCAAATTACCTGTTGAAGATATATCCTGGGCAGTGAAGAATTCAAAATCCGTGGTGGTGTAAAAGTCTTTCTTAAGGCTGCATTCCATTTTTCCATTTCCTGGTGGGCTGTCTGGAGCATCTGAGTTGGATAAAGCAGAGATGCTGGGCACTGAACTCAGTGCCCTCCTCCCTCTTGGGACCAGGGCTGGAATGTAAACTGCACTGTGCACTATCATAAAAAAAATGGCTTGGTAAAGCACCTTCCAGGATGTAAGATTCTCTTATTTTCTTTTTGTACATGTAGATGAGGAACCACATTCTGGGAAATCCTAAATCAGGCAAGTTTTTCGTCTGATTGTTTGGGTTGCAGTATATTGAACAGAAAGATGCACTGTTTCTACTATGATTTTACAGCTTACATTATGATTTTATCGGTGCCCAAAAGTCCTTGGTTACCTGGCTATGGTTTTCATACACCAGTGCAACAGTACAGTGAAGTCCCAACAAAAATCAGACACTTTTTGCTGTCTATACACACAAATAAGCAGAGATAGGTTCTGACCCCAGACAATCTAAAGCATCCCACATCAGGGCAATACTTTAAAGAGATTTGGCATTCCTTTGTAATTTTACTTCCATCTTTAAAAATAAGAAATGGGAGAATGTGAGGCTGGTGAAAGGAAGGCTAATTTGCCTACCTTCTTGTAGATATTACTGAGTTATCCTGCTGCCCTTCAGTCATGTTTTGGTATTAACTTAGCTGCAGGCTTAAGTTATGCCAAAGGCAAGAAGGATATGAATTTTAATTAGACACCCATCTACCACTGAATTCTCCTAGGCTCCTTTGAAAATCCAGACCCTGGAGCTGCCATGTATGTGTGCATGCTTGTTTCTGGGCATGGTTTATATATTTGTGCACACACAAATCTACATAAATAAATAAAGTGACATGATCAGATTTTCAAAGCCATCCAATCTCAAGAAGCACACCCGTTGTTCTCAACAAGAGAAACAAATGTGAAAAACCAGCCCAGATCTCCAACTCTGGGAATCTGAACTTTCCACAGCCGAGGCCTGAGACGAACACACACCATTTCTGATCACAACTGAGTTTTAATTGCTTTAATAGATTCTGATCTGGGCATGGGCAGAACAATGTGCCTTTCTAAGTGGTTGGCTTTTCTGTTCAAACCCACTTGTGCTAAGCAGTGACAGTGTCAGGCATCCTGCCAGCCTGAGTCCAGAGGGCTCTGAGGAGCAGCTCACAGGCTGTGACAGGCTGGGGCACTGGAGGCACTCAGGAATCCTGCTGTACATTTTCTATCATGTTGAAATGGGGTGAAGAAGAAATAAAGTTAAACAAACACCAGAAGTGCACGCTAAAATGTAAATGCAAGCTGTATTTATTTAAAGGCTGCTACGATTGCTTAATTACAGATATTTTTTAAAAAGTTCCTGGGTTTTTTTTTGTCTAAACAGCTCGGTTTTTGTACACAGCTATAAAGGCAGGAAAGATTCATGTTGGGGATGACAGAGCTACTGTAATCAGCATTTTCAAAGAGGGTACCTATTCAGAATCTAAGACTATTTTCACTTTTGATTACATTGTCCAAACTACTTTAAAAACCATTTTTTGTTATTCACACAAGTAACAAGCAAGAGGACTGTAGGACATGAGTATGAAGGAGGGAAGGCTCCTAGAAGTGCTTCTGAGAGCATTTCTCATGGCAGTCAGTCTCACTGGAGACAGCCTCCCCACGGTCACAAAGGGCAGGCTTACTTTGCAAAGAAAACAGAAACACAAGAGTTGCAAAACCACAAAATCTGACAAAGGCAGGGACTAAAATTATATCCCACTCCCCTTTAAAAAAAAAAAAAAAAAAAAAAAGCTAGACTCATATTCAATAAGTGGCAAAGAAGCATTTATGGATTATGGGTGAAAGAAGTGCACCCAAGAATTTAAACTGGAGCCTGACAAGCCAAAATGGACATTGGAACTTGCCTTTTGACTAGCAAATCCCTCACTCTCAAGACAATTCTCTCTGTAGCTGACACCACCAATTCCTTGCCTACAACCAGCATCTTTCCTTTGCTTCCCTTGGGTCACAACCACCTGAGCTCAGCAACTGCACAGGACCATAGTACAGAGAAGCTGGAACATTCCAGAGTGTGGGCAACTTACTTTTGAAGAGGTCACTTGTAAGCAGGTCAAAAGGATCCTTCTCTAACCTTATTTTCAGTGTGACACCTTTATGGAGCAATATTTTGAAAGTACTTTTTTTTTTAAGTGGAAGGTGTCTCATTGGAACAAAATGATCTTTAAGGTTCCTTCCAACCCAAACAATTCCATGATTCTGTGATTCCATGAAATAAGCAGAAATCTGCAGGTAGTGTCCTGAATAAAAGCATGGCGCTCTCTAAAACAAAAGCTGCTTAATCAAAGTACCAGTGATCTACCTTTTAAAATGGATAATTCTCTCACATTTTAAACCAATGGCACTTAAAGAGGATAACATATAATAGAGTGCAGTGTTTTCTAAACTACTGCAATTTTTCTGGTGTCACTAACACAAACCTATTGACTGATTTATACTAATTACTTTAAAAAGATGCTGCAGGGCAAATCACACACCCTCAGACAATTTACAGCAGAGACCATTCTGAAAGTGACAAGGTGTGCACCTACTTTTGAACAGCTGTCAGACTGAAAAGAAAATAAATACTGAACTCAGAGAAAACATATAGAAAATGTGGTTAATCAAACACAGAATTCTCATCATATTGCTAACTGTTAATGCTAACGTATATTTCCTTTTTCATCATCCTGTAAAGGAAATAGTCACCACAGGTATAAATAGTAAATTTGCATAAGAATTAGTCTTAAAGTGCTAATTTGTACATTTCCTTGAAAAGTACTTGTGCATTTTCTATGAACACATGGCACTGATGACAAGACAGGTTCCAGGGCAGGCACCCTGACAGGTGCAGCACACAGGTAAGGGAAGAACAAAGGGTCCTCCCCTCCCACTTTGTGGTGCACAGGGGATGTTCTGAACACACACAGGAAAATCTGATCCCTAACAAATCCCTGCTGCCCACCGACATGATGTGCAGCGAGCTGGGATCACTGATTTGGAAAAGAACAATTAACAGCCCACAGTGACAGGGTCAGGAGAGAGTCCAGATGTTTTTAAATGCATTTGAATAAAATCGACTTTACCAGGGGAGAAAAAAACTAGAAGCAGGGCCTGTCTGTCACATGCCTGTTGGAATCATCAGGACAATAGAGTCCAATTTTGATTTTTGGAAGAGGCTGGAGCCCAGTTCAGCCACCAGGCTGGCTGTCAGCAGGGGCTGGGCCAGTCTGAGTGCAGGCTCCCACTCTGGTGGCCAAGGCTCCTGACTGTCTGCAACTGCACATTAGCAAATGGCATAACCAGGTGGGACACAAGGGCTGACAGGCCAACAGTCTTTTTCACATTCCCACAATATGACAGAATATAAATACAATCAGAGCACAATTTGCATTAGCACCAGTGGTGAAAAATAGGATGCCAGCACTGTCTAGCACAACAGCTGTTCAGCATCTGAATGAAATACTGTATCCAGTATTCACCCATCTCATAACATCCTTTTTGTAAGTCTCAGAGGTCACCTAAACACATTTATTGACTTCATTATTTTTATATAGGGAGAAAAAATTGATGGTGCTACAGAGCTGAGCAAATAACTCACAATAAAATCTTTATTCAATATATTTCATCTTTTTTTATTGTTGCTGCAACACAGTGAAATTCTTACATTTAACCATTATCTAAAAACACTATCCGAGAATTTCTGCAGTAAATTTTTTTATGCTGCAAGATGTTCTTGGAAAGTTCAGAGTGAATGTTTACCATTACAACTGTGTTTATTATTTAGATAAACCATGCAGCATTCTTTCTGTTCTCCAACTGACTTACACAATTCATAGTACAATGTGACTTATGAATTTTACTGGTATGTGTACATGAGAAATCCATGAACAGTTGGTTTGAGTGGCTCAGATTCTAGGACTTGTCAACAATTAATTTCATGGGGAGTAAAATTAAAAGCAATTGAAAGGATCACATCCCAAGTGTCCTATCCAGAGGAAACAGAGACCAGAAAATGTGATAGCAATGCACAAATCAGAGGTTGATTAGTTGTACATATTCTAAAATAAAACTCCCTGTGACATTTTTTATGAGAGCCTGGATATATTTAGTGGCCTTTTTTTATTAAAAAAAAAAATATTTCATTTCACTGAGCAAACCATTTCACTCATATCCTGAGTGGGAGACAGCCAAATCTCCTCAGATGCTATCAGTTACCCCTGGCCCCTTGGCAAAAATCTGGTGACACCTTAGCTGATGAATGTAGGAAAGGAGAGAATATAAATAATGTTCCTGAAGCTGATACTTTTTGCACGAAAAGTGCAGCCTGCAACACACTCAGGTAAGGTACATTATGAGGATTGCTCAGCACACAGGATCA